>NC_035108.1:235505132-235806308 GCF_002204515.2 Aedes aegypti | reverse complement strand
ATTTGTGACGAAAGTTTCGAAATTTTGCCACCAGGCGGCGCTAGTGAGCAAATGATTTTTGTTTAGCGGATAGCTCAGTAGCCTGATCACTTAGAAAGATGGCGTCTTCGGCAAAGTTGCTGAGTATCACAAGGGCTAATATTATTTGAGCCTAAAGTTTGGAAATTTTGCCACTAGGCGGCGCTAGTGAGCAAAGAATTTTTGTTTTGCGCATAGCTCAGTAGCCTGACCACTTAGAAAGAAGGCGTCTTCGGCAAAGTTGCTCAGTATCACAAACACTAAAATTATTTGAGCCGAAAGTTCTGAAATTTTGCCACTAGGTGGCGCTAGTGAGCAAAGAATTTTTGTTTTGCGCATTGCTCAGTAGCCTGACCACTTAGAAAGATGGCGTCTTCGGCAAAGTTGTTCAGTATCACAAGGACTAACACTATTTGAGCCGAAGGTTTCGAAATTTTTCCACTAGGCGGCGCTAGTGAGCAAATAATTTTTGTTTCGCGGATAGCTCAGTAGCCTGACCACTTAGAAAGATGGCGTCTTCGGCAAAGTTGCTCTGTATCACAAGGGCTAACATTATTTGAGCCGAAAATTTCGAAATTTTGCCACTAGGCAGTGCTAGTGAGCAAAGAATTTTTGATTCGCGGATAGCTCAGTAGCCTGACCACTTAGAAAGATGGCGTCTTCGGCAAAGTTGCTCAGTATCACAAGGACTAACATTATTTGAGCCTAAAGTTTCGATATTTTGCCACTAGGCGGCGCTTGTGAGCAAATAATTTTTGTTTCACGGATAGCTCAGTAGCCTGACCACTTAGAAAGATGGCGTCTTCGACAAAAATGCTCTGTATCACAAGGGCTAACATTATTTGAGCCGAAAGTTTCGAAGTTTTGCCACTAGGCGGCGCTAGTGAGCAAAGAATTTTTGTTTCGCGGATAGCTCAGTAGCCTGATCACTTAGAAAGATGGCGTCTTCGGCAAAGTTGCGCAGTATCACAAGGGCTAATATTATTTGAGCCTAAAGTTTGGAAATTTTGCCACTAGGCGGCGCTAGTGAGCAAAGAATTTTTGTTTTGCGCATAGCTCAGTAGCCTGACCACTTAGAAAGATGGCGTCTTCGGCAAAGTTGCTCATTATCACAAGGACTAACATTATTTGTGACGAAAGTTTCGAAATTTTGCCACCAGGCGGCGCTAGTGAGCAAATAATTTTTGTTTCGCGAATAGCTCAGTAGCCTGACCACTTAGAAAGATGGCGTCTTCGGCAAAGTTGCTCTGTATCACAAGAGCTAACATTATTTGAGCCGAAAGTTTCGAAGTTTTGCCACTAGGCGGCGCTAGTGAGCAAAGAATTTTTGTTTCGCGGATAGCTCAGTAGCCTGACCACTTAGAGAGATGGCGTCTTCGGCAAAGTTGCTCTGTATCACAAGGGCTAACATTATTTGAGCCGAAAGTTTCGAAGTTTTGCCACTAGGCGGCGCTAGTGAGCAATGATTTTTGATTCGCGGATAGCTCAGTAGCCTGACCACTTAGAGAGATGGCGTCTTCGGCAAAGTTGCTCTGTATCACAAGGGCTAACATTATTTGAGCCGAAGGTTTCGAAAATTTGCCACTAGGCGGCGCTAGTGAGCAAAGAATTTTTGTTTTGCGGATTGCTCAGTAGCCTGATCATTTAGAGAGATGGCGTCTTCGGCAAAGTTGCTCAGTATCACAAGGGCTAACATTATTTGAGCCGAAAGTTTCGAAAATTTGCCACTAGGCGGCGCTAGTGAGCAAAGAATTTTTGTTTCGCGGACAGCTGAGTAGCCTGACCACTTAGAAAGATGGCGTCTTCGGCAAAGTTGCTCAGTATCACAAGGACTAACATTATTTGAGCAGAAAGTTTCGAAATTTTGCCACTAGGCGGCGCTAGTGAGCAAATAATTTTTGTTTCGCGGATTGCTCAGTAGCCTGATTATTTAGAAAAAAGTTTTCAGAAAAGTTGTCTAGTACCACAAGCACTAACATTACTTGAGCCGAGAGTTTCTAGATACAGTAATGTCCCGATTTTGACAGCCCCATGTTGCATTTAGGGTTGACTAAAACGGGAAAAAGCTAAAATCGGTAAAAAAAATTCGACTACTTTTTATATTTATTCTCATCCATAGACTTCGTTTAATGTTTTTGTTGATCTTTACAGCGTTTTTTTATATTTTTGTATGAATCGTAATAATATACAAGATCCCTAACGTAACTGCATTCTGTGACACCTGTGATACAAAGTGAATTCATACTTTGGATGATCGTATAGACGTGGCCAATGTCACACCTGACTTTTTACAATATGGTTGTACCTAATATTTCCACATTAAAATAATGTATTTTTGAAGGTTTACAAAATCGGGTCAAAAGGGTGTTAACATCGGGGGTAGACAAAATCGGGTCTTAAAAGGTGCTAAAATCGGGGGTAGACCTTTTTGTGGGCTTCGTAGCCGTGCGGTTAGTGTCACCGAGGCATTTAGCCGCATCGTGCTAAGGAGTGTGGGTTCGATTCCCGCCTCAGACCGAAAAACTTTTCGAGAGGAATGTTTTCCCACTGTGCTACTGGGCGTTGCATGCTAGTCCGTTGTCTAGTGTGGTGCTTCCTTCAAAGGGCGAATAGCCCACTGGAAGCATTAACGTATAGTGTCTTTTTTACAAAAAAAGATAAAATCGGGGGCAGACAAAATCGGGTCATTACTGTATTATATATACGAAGAAATCAGGAGAAAAAGTTTTTTTTATAGAATTGAATTATCGTTATGAAAAAGAAGGTTTATATTATAAAAATATTCAAACAAGAGTGTTGTGTAACTGAAGAGATAAGGCCAGTCCTAGTTATCTCATTAAGATTATTAGCGAATTGATTTCCCAATTTGTAAGTAATGACTGACATTCCAACCTAACTTCATTTCTATCCAATCCATTTATTGGAAAATGTGGAGTTCATACAATGACGAAATAAAAATAAAAATACATATTTTTTCTTTGGTTCATATAAATAGCTAACGATCACACATTTAAGTAGCAAACGGATCCTCGCTCTTTCCAATATCAAAAAATTGATCAAAAATTCTCCCAATCCGTCGAAAATACTAGGAAACTAGCCACACTTTTATCCGAATGTAAAATATAATGTATGTATTTTTCTCTAGGCACTTTTACTTAAACGTGACAATGCCAGAAAAATCGATAGCCCTTGTCATACTGAACAACTTTGGTCAGGCTACTGAGCAATCCGCAAAACAAAAAATATTTGCTCACTAGCGCCGCCTAGTGGCAAAATTTCGAAACTTTCGGCTCAAATAATGTTAGCCCTTGTGATACTGAGCAACTTTGCCGAAGACGCCATCTTTCTAAGTGGTCTGGCTACTGAGCTATGCGCAAAACAAAAATTCCATGCTCACTAGCGCCACCTAGTGGCAAAATTTCGAAACTTTCGGCTCAAATAATGTTAGCCCTTGTGATACAGTGCAACTTTACCGAAGACGCCATCTTTCTAAGTGGTCAGGCTACTGAGCTATCCGCAAAACAAAAATTCTTTGCTCACTAGCGCCGCCTAGTGGCAAAATTTCGAAACTTTGTGCTCAAATAATGTTAGTCCTCGTGATACTGAGCAACTTTGCCAAAAACGCCATCTTTCTAAGTGATCAGGCTACTGAGCTATGCGCAAAACAAAAATTATTTGCTCACTAGCGCCGCCCAGTGGCAAAATTTCGAAACTTTGGGCTTAAATAATGTTAGTCCCTGTGATACAGAGCAACTTTGTCGAAGACGCCATCTTTCTGAGTGGTCAGGCTACTGAGCTATCCGCAAAACAAAAAAATATTGCTCACTAGCGCCGCCTAGTGGGAAAATTTCGAAACTTTGAGCTCAAATAATGTTATTCCCTGTGTTAATGAGCAACTTTGCCGAAGACGCCATCTTTCTAAGTGGTCAGGCTACTCAGCTATGCGCAAAACAAAAAATCATTGCTCACTAGCGCCGCCTAGTGGCAAAATTACGAAACTTTCGGCTCAAATAATGTTAGTCCTTGTAATACTAAGCAACTTTGCCGAAGACGCCATCTTTCTAAGTGGTCAGGCTACTCAGCTATGCACAAAACAAAAATTCTTTATTCACTAGCGTCGCCTAGTGGCAAAATTTCGAAACTTTCAGCTCAAATAATGTTAGCCCTTGTGATACTGAGTAACTCTGCCGAAGACGCAATCTTTCTAAGTGGTCAGGCAACTCAGCTATGCGCTAAACAAAAATTCTTTGCTCACTAGCGCCGCCTAGTGGCAGAATTTCGAAACTTTGGGCTCAAATAATGTTAGTCCTTGTGATAATGAGCAACTTTGCCGAAGACGCCATCTTTCTAGGTGGTCAGGCTACTCAGCTATGCGCAAAACAAAAAAATCATTGCTCACTAGCGCCACCTAGTGGCAAAATTTCAGAACTTTCGGCTCAAATAATATTAGTCCTTGTGATACTGAGCAACTTTGCCGAAGACGCCATCTTTCTAAGTGGTCAGGCTACTGAGCTATCCGCAAATCAAAAATTCTTTGCTCACTAGTGCCGCCTAGTGGCAAAATTTCGAAATTTTCGGCTCAAATAATGTTAGTCCTTGTGATACTGAGCAACTTTGCTGAAGATGCCATCTTTCTAAGAGGTCAGGCTACTGAGCTATGCGCAAAACAAAAATTCTTTGCTCACTAGCGCCACCTAGTGGCAAAATTTCAAAACTTTCGGCTCAAATAATGTTAGTCCTTGTGATACTCAGCAACTTTGCCGAAGACGCCATCTTTCTAAGTGGTCAGGCTACTGAGCTATCCGCGAATCAAAAATTCTTTGCTCACTAGCGCCGCCTAGTGGCAAAATTTCGAAACTTTCGGCTCAAATAGTGTTAGTCCTTGTGATACTGAACAACTTTGCCGAAGACGCCATCTTTCTAAGTGGTCGGGCTACTGAGCAATGCGCAAAACAAAAATTCTTTGCTCACTAGCGCCACCTAGTGGCAAAATTTCAAAACTTTCGGCTCAAATAATGTTAGTCCTTGTGATACTGAGCAACTTTGCCGAAGACGCCTTCTTTCTAAGTGATCAGGCTACTGAGCTATCCGTGAAACAAAAATTCTTTGCTCACTAGCGCCGTCTAGTGGCAAAATTTCGAAACCTTCGGCTCAAATAGTGTTAGTCCTTGTGATACTGAACAACTTTGCCGAAGACGCCATCTTTCTAAGTGGTCAGACTACTGAGCAATGCGCATAACAAAAATTCCATGTCCACTAGCGCCGCCTGGTGGCGTAATTCCGTATCAGAATGACCACCGCATATCAGCCCTTGAGCTACTGAACAACTCTTCCGAAGACACCAACCTTCCAAAACATCAGGATCTAGAGATATCATATGATACAAAATTTTGCATTCTTATCCCTCATGGTTCATATAGTGCAAATCAGAAAAAGCGCCCCTACTGGCCAAGTTCTCAACTAAAAGGATGATCCTCAACTCCTAAAGGTAGATCGTACTTAGCACTGAAATTTCGCCGAAGACAGTACTGTGCTATCTCTTTTGGCATACGAGATATTCAACAACACCCCCAAAGTGATGGAATCCCATAAGCCCTGGGTCTCCTATAACGTTCTGGTGTGTCTTATAGGAGTGAGCGTAATAGGAGTGCACGTTATAGGAATGCGTTTAATACGAGACCCGACTGTAATGGTTTTTTTTTTTTTTTTGGTCCTTCGAACCGGACTGATAGATATCCATCCATCATTGCCTTGGTCGGTAATTTCGACTATCTTCCATATTATAATCCACACACAGTTTAATCAATCCATATATTATCCACAGTTTTACAATAACAGTCAATCCACTTTATTATACAATATAACTACACATTTATTTACAATATTAAATAATAATTACAAACAGTTACAACACGTAAAACACATAGTCGTGCTAGTCCATCTGGACTCCGTCGGGCCTTTCTACGCACTGAGAAGTGTTCGCGCTCTACAGTATACTGCAATCTACAATCTCGGCTATCTTCGGGAAAGAGAAATTTACTACCCCTTTTGGGAGATCTTGGGGTGATATGGGATCGGATGAATTTTTATAATTTTTGTATGTTTTTGCCTGCCTTACTCCCAAACAATATGATATGTGGGATATTGTGGACCACCCTAGTTTCAAATGACACAGTATGTAAGCTTGATTTTTTAGAAACAATTTTGTAGAAGATCATTTTTGTCTAAAATTTCATTTTCATGCTCAAAATGCAAAATAATAAAGAAATACATACTATGAAAATCTTCAAAATAGTTTTAGAGCCCCATCTTTCTTATTTCAGATTTCTCGTCAAAGCGGTCTATGAACGACTTTTAGAACTCAACAAAACGCAAATTTTTATGCAAAAATATTGATGAAATCTATTTTAGTTCAAAAGTTATTAAAGTTTTTCTGCTTAAAATCCTTTGTTTTTCAAGGCATTTTATTAGAGTTACAAAAATAACACATCCGTAATTTTTTCATATAATATACAATTTCATTTTGTCTTTTAATTGCCGTCAAAAGATATTTTTTATGTTTGCCCCAATCAGAGATATTCACAATCAAAGTAGACATGTTTTTGAGAGAAAAACAACAATAACTCCTAAACGGAAGGAGATAGCGAGTTTCTTCACTCACCAAATTACGCATTTTTCAAAGCTCTTAAAGTGTTTCATAGACTACTTTGATGAGAAATTTGAATTGAAAACTCTAGAGCCAGAAAACCAGTTTTGTTCGGACCACCCTATGTAACCGTAGGAAAAAAAGCTCTAAATCGGTAAATTTGAGAGATACACACTCAGATTTTTTTCACGAGCTCGGCTGTGCGAATCTCGGTTTCCCGATTTTAACCGAGACTCAGCTAACAATTTGCCCGGTTGCTTAGCAACGAAGCACGATTTACTGATACTCGGCTTTTATTTACTGAGATCCCAGGAAATTTGTTTGCCGACTTCTCGGCTGTGCGGATCTCGGTTAAAATTAGCCGAGATTCGGCATTCTAATTTAAGTGTGTACAAAAAAAACTTTTTTTGGCAAAGTTGCTTGAAATTGAATGGTTTACAACTTTGCTGAAGCATGTATAATATAATTTCTACAAATTAGAAAGTTAGTTACACAATTTTTATGAAAATCTGGTCCACCCTAATTTTCAATAAAACCAAACAAAGAGCTTAACTAATACAAACAACTTTGTAGAAGTCCGTTTTTGTCTAATATTTCATTCTAAAGCTCAAAATGCATCTTTCCGCGTAAAACTGATTTCTGGACCACTGTGCAATGGAATGAATGTGTGTTTCACTCTTCAGCATGCAACTAATTCGTGTCTGTATTATAAAACATGTCATTTTGCTGTCACTCTTAACAAGGGAAATGGGCTGTCACTTGTCACAACATTTGCCAACGCTTTTGCCTGGCTGATGTCGCCGCTGACATGCGAGACAGTACAACGCATCAGCACCAGAGCTACCGGAGGAGCAGATTCAGTCCCAGCAGCAAAAATAGCACTCACTGTTCCGTCGTAATCCAGAAAGAAAGTATGCTATTATATGCGTATGTATGGATGCTCATTGCTCATGCTGTGACTGACAAGGACACAGGAAGTAACGTTAACGAAATGTACATGCCGACAATGAGCGACATGACGCTAACGGCTGTGACAGTGATGGTGACATCAATTTTGAGAAGGTACAAACAGGGTTTTCATGCGATATTTGAGTGAATCCAATTTAATATCCGTGTTGTCATGTAGTGCTGCATATTATATATGATAATTTTGTAACATTCGACAAAAATAGGTATTGAATAAATGGAATACCATGCGTGCATTTTATAACAATATGGGAATAAACTAAAATTTTGAAACAAAATACCTAGAACTCAAACTGCTTATTTGCGGCAGAAATTTTGTAAACCATACACTACTCGTCATAAATGAGTACTCACTAAAATAAGTATTGCCAAGTTATTTAACAGATTAAGGACATTCAGAAAGCAAATAGTTTGTTTCGCAATTTTGCCGCTAGGTGGCGCAAGTGAGCCTGTAAAATTGGGCATTTTAAGCAAGTTCTACCTTGTGATCTACATGAGATAGAAAGATCGAGTCTACTGCAAAGTTATTCAGATGGTCAAGGACACACGAAAAGCAAACAGTTTAGTTCGAAATTTTGCCGATAGTGAGCTTGAAAAATTGAGCTAGCTATGCTGGAAGATCCCACTTACCTAACATAGAACACTTAGATAGAAGATATTAATGAAATGTTTGAAATGATACTAATAAAGGAATTAAACAAACAGGAATTTGATTTTTTATGGTGGATTGGTAAAATTACGTCTGGTATTAAGGTAATTGCGCTACCACCAGGTTTGGGTACCTATTGGCTAATGGATGCTTCCATCTTAGGATTTTCCTTTGAAATTTTGGCTACAAAAAAAAGGTTTCAAAACTTTTTTACCATAAGCTTGAAAGTTATCAATGAGATACACTGGTCCCACAGTTATGAATCATTTAAGGCTCTGCTTAAATTTGAAAAAATATACAGAGCAAAATAAACAATATTTTTTGATGAAATCAATGCCGAATGGTAAAGTGAGGTATAAACTTGTAGTTCATGCACAATGTTGTCATGAAAATTGTTGAAAACATTTGAAACTTTCAATTATTTGAAGATTGTCTAAAACCACAATTTATGAATCGGCAAAAAAGTTGTCCACAAATATGAATCAATGTGAACACGATTTAAGAATCAGTTGTTTACTTCCAATTGCTTTGCAATTAAATGCTGTATAGTTCATATGTTTATTAAAACACTGCCTCGGACAACGTTAATTATATCCGGGGGTGAACCGGAACCAAGTATTTCAAGAATCTGCATGACATTCCTTGATTTTTAATTTTGCTACTCTGATTGAACATGGAAGACTTCGGCTCCGCTATGGATCGAATCCGGAAGAGCCTTTATTTAATATATATTATATTATAACGTTATTCGAAAAGATAATGAGGTTTTGTGCCTTTTTGAGTAAGATTTCATTAGAATATCACTCAAAGGGGCTTTTCCCTTTTTCAAAATTCGTAAGTTAAAATAAACAAATAAATAAATAAATTTTGCTACTGAGTGGGCCTAGTCTGGGAGGGAGGCCCGATACTACACACGAAATATAGAACAATGTTTGTTTGAACTGCAAGATAATTCCAGTTTGCCAACAACAATCAAGGCAGGCTTGGGAAAAATCGATAGTTTTCTTTTGTTGTGTACTTTCGATTTTTCCTTACAAACATGGAAAAAGGGCCACAGTTTTCTATGCACTAAATATTCATTTTTATTGGAAAAAGTAAAACGATGCGTTTTTCAATGCATTATATTCAATCCGATTGAAAGGTGCTCACGTAACATTACTTGCATTGTGTGCATGAATTGATTTTCATTCTATTTTTGTCACTTTTAATTATATTCGAAAATTTGTTTTAATCAGTTACGCGCTTTTTTCATGTTAGTCCAATGTTTGAGATCAGGGCTCACAGTGACAGTTCGTGACAGCGGAATCCCGGCTCACTATGACGTACAGAAATTTTGTATTGGTTTCTCCCTCCCAGGGCCTAGTGAGCCTTGAACTTGTGGATTAATATGCTTCTGGAGCATGTTTATTTGGAGGATGATGGCAGGTACAGGCCAGGATTTAGGGGGGGTGCCAAGGGGGCAAATGCCCTAGATCTACATGAACAAGTAAATGCTTGACTCTTCGACTGCCTTTACTGCACTGATAAAAATCCACACGTTTGATCTGTGTGTTTAAAATTATGGATCGATTCATGAAAGTCCATATCGATTTGTTGTGATTTTCTTGCAAATTTTTTGTATGTTACATTATTAATTCCTTTGTTTTGCTTCATGTATTGATGCATCATCCAAAAACAGGGATTCCATATTTTTTCCACATAAGTTCCCGAAGATTTTCCTTCAGATTCGTATGCGTCAACCTATGTACGCATAGACCATCACCCAACACGGATTCTTTATGGTTTGCTTATGGTTAGCTTGTGTCATGATTATCATGTTCAAGTTGGTCAATTTATCGATTTGCGCAATTAGTTTGTGATGATGAAATCTATGAGCTTTGCTATCGATTTCCATGTTTAAAACTTCTAAATTGTTTGTGATCAACCCATAGTGAACTAAATTGCGGTTAGACCTTGTGTCGAACGACAGTCATCATCATGCTTCCAAAGAGAAGAAGCAAATTTTGAAGCTGGAAGTGTTAGATGGAAATTTGTGTATTCGATTTTTCTTTTATTAGTAAAGTTTCCCGATATAAGAGGATTCAAATTTTCTATAATAATATGGAACATAATGTATGATTAAAAAAAATAGGATTCCACTAACAGATTTTCCTGGTTCTCAATTTCTAATCAAATGGAATATGCTAATCCCGGCCTTCATAAATCATGGATTTGCGCCGCCTGCTTGTTGCTGGCTCACTCGTTTGAAAAAAAAATCAAGTGAGCTTGCAACACGCAGTGGAGCCTTAGATCCATATTTTAAGGAGCAAGAGTTCTTCTACCAAATTTCTTCTTTCCTCATTGCGCAAATTCATAAGTAAAACACACGACCTTGTCTTGTATTGTTTCTCAGTGTGAGGAAACCAATATTATATGGTGAATATATGGTGACACATTATGCACGTAAAAAAATCGGCTACATGACTATTAACGACTGTTAGCTATGTTTATTGAATCTGTAAATATTGTCTGGGGCTCGATCTCTCACAAAAAATCTTTGAAACAAACTTTAAAACGTCAATAGGCACACGGCTTACAAAGTTGGCCAAAAATACAGCCCAAATAGCTACAAAAATAATAAGGTAGTATTGTTGGTTCATACCGTGATCAAGAGCTATTTTACTTAGATAAAAAGCCTTGAAATGGCTGAACACTATGTGTTGCTTGTCAGTAAAAATGATTCTGTGATGTTTTGCGATAAGTATGATAATAATTTTGTCTTTTGAAATCAGCTGATTCATAAATTGTGGATGATTCAACTGCGTGGGGTGACTGTATATATGGGAGCATACGATGCAACATAAATTCGTTCTTGCTGAAGTTTTTACGCTTTTACATCTCTGGAATTCGAGATAGGAAATTATTCAAATCATCATTGTAGTTAGCGAGGTGTGACTATACACAGGCCGACATATTTCGGTTTCAGTGGTTTCTCTTTGTTGTGCGGCTTGCAGAGGTATCTGGTTTCCAAATATCTGAAGGACAGGGATCGGCGTTGACAGCTAGCATGACAAGGATAAAAATGAATTTTAACGAAAAGAAAGCTAGACCAAACGGGAGGCGACAGGGCAAACAAGGGTAAGGAAAAATGAGAAGCGACATTTGTTCACCTTTTCGGTCTTCGGCACCTTTTCACAGCTCAATGAGTATGAATGACAAGCATAAGCCAGGTAGCAGGTAAGCACGTTAATGGTAACAATGGTTAGACACCAGGAGGCCAATAACGAAGCGAAAAAAGGGGACTGAATATGACACTTGAAGCTAATTGATAATCTCTGAGCAGGAAACAAAAGTGCTTGAGCTGTCAGAATGTATGACATCGGGTCAGGAAAACGGCTTTAACGAAAGGGGAATGTTGTGTTTCAGAGTTGGTTTGTGTATTTTAGCAGCGGTAGCGTAGACTGATCTTGCACAGTGAACTAAAATGAAAATTCTTCTGAATATGCTGTTCACATTGAGGGTATCGAAGAATAAGTAATGTTTAAAGACTGATGGTTTATGTAAACCATCGAAATGTTAGCAGATAAATATGTCTACTTAATGTTTCTCACGTACCGAAAATAGTTTCATTTCATGCTTGTGTTGTGACACTATATTTCCGTTTGTAAATTGCAGGGCAAATTGGAGAGAGAGAGCAGTGAAAAATTACAGCACGCACCGTCTGCGTCATGTTTATGGATAGCCTTACAAATTGCTTCTGAAAACTAAAAGCATCACGTTACAGATTTATTTTACAGCTAAGAGACACGAACATAAATATCGGTCCAAACAAGTCGTTCTGTTTTTCCCCAGGTCAGATCCTCTACTGGTTTGGTAAAGCGTTGTTTCATTTGAACGGTCGTTTGAAGAAAATCACAATTGATAGATGGTAGCCCAGATTTGTTTCACGCACCACGTGGTGTTTTAAATCCAACGTGCTGGCTAAAATCCAGTATATGTGCACACATGTCGAGGTCAATCATTCCGGCCACCAAATGGTTCTATTCGGTCACTCTTTTAAAACACAGTATGGTAGTATGACTTCAGCCGTTGTTTTTTTTTTTGCTACAAGACGAAATTTGATGCGCTCGAAAATAAATCGAGATTGATCCTTCACAGAAGCGACAACTTATCGGCTTAACTGTGCTGTCGCTTTTGGAGGCGATTAGGTCCGTCGTAACGGCGACAACGCTTTTTAATGCTGATTGACAGGTTCAGAATCATGCTACTGTTTTTCAGAAATCCGTACTTTGTACCTGCTGTATGGAATATTCGATAGTAAATTGATACGGGTCCGTAAAACGGATTGAACATATTTTGGGTTTCATTCTCATGATTCATAGTTGCTACGGCTACCTAAATTCAATCTGAAATGAGTAATAAAATAATGTTCAGGGGTATTGTAGTACGATAAGGATGTCACTCAATGTTTGGTTATAATACAGAAACCAAATAGAATAAACGTAATTTTTTTTGTCATTGGTGACTTTAATGCCAAACATCGGTTATGGAATAACTCGCAATTTACTCTGATAGCCCTACTTTTTTTCCTCTTATAGAAATCCTTCTAAGATTGATTTGATCTTAACCTACTCTAGCCACCTTTGCAGCCATGTCCCTTTTACATTTCAAATATATGAAGCGATTATCAATCCTATCAGCTCCACATTCAATTATTTTCAAGCCGACTGGAGTACAAATGAAACTTATATCGATATTTAATCTTGATGTTAACATTTCTTGGCAAGCCAATTCCGGCATCAAAAGAGGAAAACAAATTATTAATAACTAATTGCGAAAGAGCTCAGACACTTTCAATTTCAAATTGGAACTTACTAGTTCAATTATGAATCAAGTTTCGCAGGATTTCGAAAGCTTGCTCAATCAAGATAATGTTTTCGTAAATTCCTGGGAGACGCATAGTGAGAACTATTATTAAAATATTCACAAAGCCCATGGCGATGATGATTTTTTTTCATATCCTCATCAAGAAACTATCAGAGAGTAGCTTTTCATTTTTGGTTGATACATTCAACCATTCAATACATTCAGAACGATGGTTCACATTTATGAAAATTAAATGTTTGCCAATGGACAGTTCGGATTCCGCCAAGGACATTCGACAACTTATCAACTTTTACGTAAAAAAAAAATTATTCCTTCCAACAAATCTGAAGGCTATTCTACTGGTCTTTCCCTTCTGGACATAGAACAAGCATTCGACATGAAGGCTTGATTGTTAAACTTAAAAGCTTTAATTTTCTTACATACATTATTAGAATAATCCAAAGTTATCTGACAAATCGTACACTTCAGGTTTTTTTTTTAACTTAACCTAAACATATAACGCATTCATCGTGTCAATAGAAGATTGCAACGATTTTTGCCTAAAATTATTGATGATTTTATTAGACATTTGTTCGAATGTTTCAACATTGGATATTCTATGTAATTCATTGGTACTATACCAGGGAGGAAGCCTCAGAATCATTTTCAAAATTTTATTTTGAGTTCTCTGCAGAGCTTTTTTTCTGGTATTACAACAGCTAGTCCATATTGGTACAGCATACAACTGGCTTGCCTGAAAATTTGTTTGAATGTCAAAAGCTTGTTCTTAAGACAAAGTTTTGATTTTCTATTAATAAGTGGATAAAGACATTTAACATATTTGTTACGTTTGGCTTGAATGCCCTCAATGTGATTTTTGAAAGTTAAATTCTTATCAAGCATGAGCCCTAGATACTTAACTTCATCTGACCAATTTATTGGAACCCCTCTTATCGTGACAACATGTCTACTTGAAGGTTTCAAATAAAGAGCTTTTGGTTTATGTGGGAAAATAACTAATAATTTTTGGAGTTTTGGAAGCCATTTTTGCAAGTATAAAGAAAAAATATCCAAACTTTTTTGCAATCGACTACAGATGACACGCAGGCTTCGTCCTTTGGCGGAGAGGCCTGTGTCATCCGCAAACAAAGATTTGTGACATCTTTCAAATCAGTCTCCCAGGCATTTTCGAAAACGTTCTCTTGATTGAGAATATTTTCGAAGTCCTGAGTAACTTGATTTTCAATTGAACTAGTAAGTCCTAAATTAAAATTGTGCGCGCTTTCATACTGCATAGCAAGTTTATGAGCATTTTCGTAATTAGTTAGTAATAATTTGTTTTCCTCTTTCAATGCCAGTCTCAGTCGAGCCGTTCCAGCCAGCGACCAGCAGTCATCCCGGTCCTGAGTTTGAGTCTGGAATTAGAGTCTACCGAAATCATCATTCCGGCAAGTATCAAAATGCTTTACCATCATCAGTATCTGAACCATACTCCACTTCCAATGTCTCCGAATCTTGTTTGCAAGCATCTCCAGCAAGCCTTCTCGGCGTTTCAGCTCCTCTTCAACCAGAACGCACTGCCTGCAGCTTTGAGGAAGTCCCCGAGCCTCTCGACCCAGTCGCGCCTATTGTATCCAGCCATCACAGTCGTTCTGGTCCTGTGGTTGAGTATGGTGACGGGATCTTCCGCCCACCTATATCAGGCAAGTACCCAACTTTATGGAACAATTCGTTGCCTGATATGACATTACATTCAAGTGTGCAACGCGAACCAATTGATTCATTGAACAATATACGAGAACGTGACAACTGTACGAATCCTGCTCCTTTGGGTCCAATTTTTGACGCATCTCTTCAACCAGAACGCACTGCCTGTAGCACTAAGGAAGCCCCTCGGATCAGTCGCGCTTGCAGGTTCCGGCCATCACAGTCGTTCTGGTCCTGCAGCCGAGTGTGGTGACGGGGGCTTCCGCCCTTTTACTTCAGGCAAGTCCCCTTTCGATAGTAATATTTCAAGTTCTGACGCACGCTCGTGTTTTAGCAACCATCAAACTCCAAACACAGTGCGCATATATTACCAAAATGTTCGAGGGCTCCGGACAAAAATTGACGACTTTTTCTTGGCGGTAAGCGAAAACGAGTACGATATCATCGTCTTGACTGAAACCTGGCTCAACGACGTAATATATTCTGCACAACTGTTCGGAAATCATTATCGTGTGTTTAGAAACGACCGCAGCTCCGTCAATAGTTGCAAATCCAGAGGAGGAGGAGTACTTATTGCCATCTCTTCGAACTTCAGCAGTTTTCGTGTATCTGCCAGTGTACACGATTCCATTGAGCAATTATGGGTGAGAGTGGATATGCATCAAGTCAAAGTGAGCATTGGTGTCATTTATCTGCCGCCTGACCGCAAAAACAATCTGAATGATATTCGTAATCATGTTGACTCAATCGGATCGGTCATCTCTCGCCTTGGTCCAAATGATCTCGCCCTTCAGTTCGGGGATTACAATCAGTCAACGATTTCGTGGAATACGTCGGAAAGTGCGCCCCCATCGATAGATCTGGATCGGTCGTGCTTATCAGTTGCCAATAGTGCCCTGTTTGATGGTTTTAATCTCCATGGTTTAACACAGTCTAACGGAATCAAGAATATTTGAGGCCGGGTGCTTGATTTTGTACTTTTAAACGACGCAGCTTTGCCCACGTGTGCAGTGAGAAGAGCTTTAGAACCTCTTGTACCTATTGATGATAGTCACCCGCCATTAGAAGTTAATATTTGCTGTTTGGCTCCAGTGTCTTTCGAGCCTATATTTGATGCTACATGCCTCGATTTCCGCAAGGCCGACTATAATGTGCTAAACGCCGCCTTGCTTTCTGTTGACTGGAGTTTCCTCAACTCGGCAGATAATGTCGACGATGCTGTAGAATATTTCACCAACTCTGTCAATCGTATTGTTGCATCACATGTCCCTGCAGTTAGACCCGCTCCGAAACCAATATGGTCTAATAACAGATTGCGTTCACTGAAGCGCCGTCGTTCTGCAGCGCTTCGTAGGTATTGCAATCACCGCTCTGCATATCTCAAGCAACAGTTCAACTCTGTTAGTAAAGAATATAGAGAATATAACAAGTTTTTGTACCTACGTTACACCACACGCACTCAACAAAATTTGCGCTCAAATCCGAAGCAGTTTTGGGCTTTCATTAGATCAAAGCGGAAAGAAGATGGACTACCGACGTCAATGTTCTACGGGTCCAACACTGCCAGTTCTCCTGCAGAAAAGTGTGAACTTTTCGCTGCCCAATTTAAAACGGCTTTCAACGACTCCGCAGCAACACCTTCTCAAGTTGAGGACGCTGTGCATGACACTCCGATCGATGTACTCAACTTCACCACCTTTCGGATTGATGCTGAAAATGTGACCAGGGCGATCAGGAAGCTGAAATCCTCGTACTCCGCTGGGCCAGATGGAAT
Organism: Aedes aegypti; assembly: GCF_002204515.2. Classification (NCBI taxonomy): domain Eukaryota; kingdom Metazoa; phylum Arthropoda; class Insecta; order Diptera; family Culicidae; genus Aedes; species Aedes aegypti. The sequence goes on along the minus strand of NC_035108.1, from coordinate 235,789,703 downwards.
TCCCCCGGTGTTGCTTAAGCGGTGTCTTCCTGCTTTACATGAACCGCTGGCAGTAATTTACAATCTGTCCTTTCAACGCAAGCAGTTCCCGTCGCGATGAAAATATTCATTCCTGTTTCCCATTCACAAAAAAGGGGATAAGCGAGATGTGAGCAATTACCGCGGGATAACTTCACTTTCTGCTTGTTCGAAAGTTTATGAAATTATTGTAAACGATGCGCTGTTTAATTGTTGCAGCCATTACATTTCAATTGATCAGCATGGGTTTTTCCCTAAGCGGTCGGTTACATCTAATCTTGCTCAATTCACCTCAACGTGTTTGCAAGCAATGGACGACGGAAGGCAGGTAGACGCTGTTTATCTTGATCTGAAGGCTGCTTTCGATCGGGTTGATCACCGAATACTACTAAAAAAGTTGGAAAGGATTGGAATATCTCACGACAGCGTAGAATGGTTCCGATCATACCTTACTGGAAGATCACTGTGTGTTAAAATAGGATCCTGTCACTCCACACACTTCCGCAATGTATCAGGGGTACCGCAAGGTAGTAATCTCGGTCCACTTCTATTTTCCATCTTCGTCAACGATGTGTCGCTAATACTGCCGCCTGGAGTAAAGCTGTTTTATGCAGACGATGCAAAACTATACGTTGTTGTCAACTGTATTGATGACTGTATCGAATTGCAGACACTCTTATGCAGGTTTGAGCGATGGTGTGTCCATAACTGCCTCACCTTGAGCATCGAAAAATGCCAGGTCATTACGTTCAGCAGGAAGCGTAAAATAATAACGTTCCAATACGCACTCTCCGGTAAATTCCTGGAACGGATACAACGTGTACGAGATCTCGGTGTCATCTTAGATGAAAAACTCACATTCCGTTCTCACTATGATGATATCATATCACGAGCAAACCGACAACTTATGTTTATTATGAAAGTGACCACTGATTTTCAAGACCCGCTTTGTTTGAAAGCGCTGTACTGCGCACTAGTGCGGTCCATACTAGAGTTTGCCGACGTCGTTTGGTGTCCGTTTCAGACTACGTGGGTATCGCGCATTGAATCAGTGCAGCAAAAGTTTGTGCGCTTTGCACTAAGGACTCTTCCATGGCGTAATGATCAGCACCTTACCTCTTACCACGATCGCTGTCAGCTACTGGAAATTGACACATAAGAGAACAGACGTCGAACTGCACAGGCCATGTATGTAGTGAAGCTGCTAAAGGGAAACATAGATTCGTCCGAACTCCTTGCCAGAATAAATTTTAATGCTCCTGAAAGATCCTTTCGAAGACAAAGTTTTCTCCGATTGGAAGGCCGCAACAGTCGTTATGGACAGCACGATCCGATTCGCTTCATGTCGAACACTTTCAATAGCGTTGCTCACCTATTCGACTTCAACGTGTCTATCTCTGCAGTACATCACCGATTTTCGTCACATTTTCGTACCAATCAAGCCAACCAGTAATTTGTTTTATATGTGTACTAAGTATGTTTTGTGTTTTACACTGTAGTCGTTTTAGTTCATTAATGTGTACTTCTATGTAGATTTTTTTTTATACTTCATTAAGACACAAGTCAGATGAAGATTGTTATTAATAAATAGACAAATAAATAAATAAATAAATGTCGGTATTGGCTTCTGAGGTTTTTTCAAAATATAAGATAATTTCCAAAAGGGCTTAGAGCCAGGGTTCAATTGAGAAACCTTATTTTCAAAATGTTTGTTTCTTAGTTGTACAAAACGTTTCTTGATTTCTTTCTGCAAATCCTGCCCTATAATTTCCATAGCAGGATCGCGAGTGCGTTGAAATTGCCTTCTCCTCACGTTTTTAAGGCGGATCAAGAGTTTAAGATCATCGTCTATAATCACGGATTCAAATTTTACTTCACATTTTGGAATTGCAATGCTCCTGGCTTCAACAATGGAATTTGTTAAAGTTTCAAGAGCATTGTCAATATCAAGTTTGGTTTGTAAAGAAATGTTAACATCAAGATTATAATCAATATATGTTTCATGTATATTCCAGTCGGCTCGAAAATAATTGAAAGTGGAGCTGATAAGATTGCGAATCGCACCATGGGATATTTGAAATGTAACAGGGACATGATCAGAATCAAAATCAGCATGAGTAATCAGTTGACTACAAAGATGACTAGAGTCGGTTAAGACCAAATCAATAGTAGATGGATTTCTAGAAGAGGAAAAACATGTAGGGCAGTCAGGGTATTGAATTGCGAAATATCCTGAAGAGCACTCATCAAATAAAATTCTGCCTTTGGAATTACTTTGAGAATTATTCCATGACCGATGTTTGGCATTAAAGTCACCAATGACAAATTTTTTTGATTTATTGCGAGTCAATTTTCGCAAGTCAGTTTGGAGCAAATTAACTTGCTGTCTAGAGTATTGAAAAGGCAAATAGGCAGCTATGAAAGTATATTTACCAAGCTGTGTTTCAACTGAAACACCTAAAGTTTCAAAAACTTTAGTTTCAAATGACGAAAACAGTTGATGTTTTATACGCCTATGAATGATGATTGCAACACCCCCATACGCCTCATCAAGTCGATCATTACGATAAACAAAAAAGTTAGGATCTCTTTTGATATAAGATCCAGGTTTCAAATACATTACACTAATAACTGCTATATGCATGTTATTAGCTGTTATTAGCTCTCTTTACCGTTCAGAGCACGAACATACCAATTTAAAATATTTAAATTATTATTTGGATCCATTAGAAAAACGTAATCCAATAACAATTTGATTAGTAAATTTTACATATACTTGAACTGCTTCAGTCATAGTGGTGGCTTTGAACATTGCATCAATCATTAGAATCAATTGTTCAGTTAGAAAATTAATATCAGAATCAGACATATCACTTGAAGTGGGTACATTTGATGATTTTCCGTTAGAATTTTCGGTAGACGAAGAGGCGAAGTTGATGTTACCTGTGGCGGTAGGGTTTTTGTTCATTTGATTTGAATCAAGTAGAATGGGTACTCATAGTACGAATAGGGGAGGAGTTCAAATTACCTGCTACGATATCGGCAAAGGATTTTCCGTGGGTAGATACATTCGAAATTAAAAGATTCGAACGGCTACCCGACGGATTAAAAATAGTTTGTGAATGAGCATGATTATGACCTTCCTGATGGGTATGATTCCTAATCAAGCGATCGTTAACTGAAAAATGAGCATTGTTCGATACTCTACCGGGGAAATTCCGGAAACGACCGTTATCGTAACGGATATTATCTTTCATCTGCCTGGCACGAGCCTCAACGACTCTCTTGCATGAAGGGCAATCCCAAAAATTGGACTTATGATTGGCCCCACAATTCGAGCATATAAACACGGTGGTATGTTCCTTCACTGGACAGACATCCTTGGCGTGAGAAGAACCAATTTTTTGTACCATGACCCCACTTTTGGCACCAACGGCACTGAGTGGGGTTCTGGTAATTTCCTCCAGGTTTCTGGAAATGTTCCCATGTCACACGGACATCGAACAAAAGTTTTGGTTTTTCTAATGCTCTTATATTATTTAGTTCTTTTTTGTTAAAGTGAACTAAATAATATTCTTGAGAATGCACTTTCCGAACAATGCCAGATTGGGTTCTCTTTTTCATAATGATTACTTAGACTGTGGAAAATCCAAGTAAATCATTTATTCCATTTTTGATCTCTTTAGGTGACTTATAGTCACTTGAGAGACCTTTCAAGACAGCTTTGAACAAACGTTCAGTTTTGTCGTCATAAGCAAAAAATTATGCTTCTTCTCTTCAAAATGTTTGAGAAGAAGATCGCGATCTTTAAGTTTTTCCGGCAAAACGCGACAGTCTCCTTTTTTTTGCTATTTGGAAGGAAACCTTGATTCCCCTAATGGAGCTCAAGATCTCCTGCCTAAATCCCCCAAATTCGGAACAACTGACCACGAAAGGCGGCACTCTTTGCTTTTTCACTTGAATCAAAGAGCCTAGGCTAGAGGCTGCTTCCATTTGGTGTTCGGAAAATTTGTTTAGAGCATCGAACTGATTGCTCATTTCGATGCAATTATTCAATTCACCCTTGGACGAAAGTTCACGTTCCGGGGAAACGTCCTTTCTTCCATTCTTGCCACGTTTAGTGACAGTTTCAAATCCCACTTTTTTGGAAGGAAGTAGTGAATTCAGAGATTCACCCTTCGTTTTGTTAGTTGTTGATACCATTTTTAGTTAATAAACGAAAGAAGACGTGACCTTCGAGAGGTTTTTTATCAATACGGTGTCCAAGAAGAATTACCACCGTTAGCTTTCGCCAACGGGTCCAACGAAAAATCGAAGGCACGGGTCCAAACAAGGATCGTAAAGGGATCAATAATAAAAAAATAGAAATGAAAAGTACTGTTTTTATAGCACTGAATAGTACTGTTTTATTGCTTTAGGTAGTTTTTAAGAAAACTTCCAAGAGCAGAGAGAATTCATGCACGCACAGCACGAAGGTACGATGCGCACTGAGCACAACTTTACTGATTCACTCCATCTTTGAGTGATTCAGGTCTGAAGTGGTTCATGTCCGATTTACTTAATATTTAGGTGTTTTAAATTTGGTTTTAGTTATTTGGGTCTGATTTGCTTTATATTTCAGGAATTCAGGAATAATTTACTTCATTTTAACGTAATTCAGGTTTGATTTATTTTATTTTCAAGTAATTTAGTTATGTTTTAGTACTTGTTCAAGTGACTCAGGTCTGATGCTTTTGATTTTCGAATGATTTAGATTGAAATCTCTTCATAATCGAGAGTGATTCGATGTATGAAAATGTTTCAGGTTTTTCATACTTCGTATAAGAGATTCAGGTCAGATTCACTGTATATACAAGTGATTCAAGTCTAATTCTATTTATATTCAAGTGATTCAGGACTGATTCACTTCATAGTCAAGTGATTCATGTAAAATTCGCTCCACATCAAAGTGATTTGTGTCGGATTCATTGCGTATTCAAGTGCTTCAGGCCTGATTCACTTTACAGGTCTAAATTTGTTCATATTCAGGTTTTGAATATTTCAGGCTAATTTGAAGTTCATGTTATTCATTTTTTGTTTAACTGCATTTTCCAGTGATTCATGTCTTCCAAACACACTCATGTATTCTCTCCAAATACACTCATGCATTCTCAACACTTCCAGTAGTTTTACCGCCAAATTCGACTACAATGCACAATTATCTAACAGTGATAGGTGACTGACCGCATCAGAATTGTCTTTAGAAACAGTTCAGAACAATTAGTCAATATGCATTAGAATCCTATATAAGACCATACCGTATTAAAAGAAGTTTAGTAACTGATCAGAAGTTAGACAGTATACAGTACAGTAATCAGTGTCAGAATGTTCAATGTCCATAAACCAGAAAGTCCAGAAATACAAAATACAGTGAAGCTAAGTGTCCAATAAATTTAGCATCGATTCAGAAGAATATACTGACGAATAAATGCTACGATCGTATAGTACTTTTGCGTGATTATCGTGTTCTCAGTGTTCATTATCACCGTGATCATTGTCGTTAAATATCCGACCGATACCGACCACCACAGACGCTATTATGTGTGACAACAGGGGTATTCCTCTAGAAAGTTAAAGATACAATGATACTAAATACATTCCAGTTAAAAAAATATTGTTATTTTTTTACTATGTGCTCCATGTAAACGTTATCAATTCGAACAATTCAGCGCCATTTTAAACTTGCATGATGAATTGTGATACGTTTCACGTCTTGCATTAACTCGCAAAAAAAATGTGGTATTAATCTAATTACCATCAGTAAGCTACAGTTTTGAGTATTATTACAAGCTGCTAACGATAAACAAGTATTTTTTTTTTTTCATTTCATATGAAAATTTCTATACTTATCCCAAAATATATTGATGAATGAAATATGGTTTAATTATTTTCATCGGAAAAGATCAAACTCACACGTTAACCTATAATTTGTTTGGTTAATTTTCAAAAGTCTCGCCATCTAGGTCAACTGATTTATTCTGTTTACTAATGCGTAAACATAAATCACCGTCACATTTTAGAGGATGCAATAAAGTGGGATAAACTTATTCTCCATTAGGTTTCTCTTCCTCGACGGGTGTCACGCTACACATTTGTGATTTTTGATCCGCTTGAAACAAAAATTTTCAAGTTAGAACACATTGTCAAAATACTTGGGCACTCGAGAGAAACAGTGACAATTGATAACCAGAGACGTTCGTTACAAACGGTAACGATAAGACTGACTAGAAGCATCAAGCTTTTAAAATAGTGCTCTGCTAATGGATGTCGTCTAGAAAATTAAATAACGACAATAAGCACTGAGGATGAACTCTTCGGATAGTATAAAAGCGAAAAACATAGCATTGATGTGTTGTGCGACACTTTTGAGGGCGGAAATGGCTCTCTGGCCAAATTTACTGCTTGGTATTTGGTTGTATTTCAAGTGGATTTATTGTTGTTTGGTCTCAGAATAATTTATTACGAGAAGATCAGCAACGTGATTCTATACGACGTCGGACCGTGTCTTCAAAACTGTAACGCACTGTGAAAAGTTTATTTTAGATCTTAACAAACAGCACTGTTCAGTTGGGGTTGTTATGGGATGCCGTGTTATAAGAATCCCACAATTTAGGATATTGAACCAAAGGGAGGTACAGTCGATAATCTAAACCAGATAAAGAGATAGCTCCATTGAGTTTTGTTGAAGGTTCATTTGTGTTGAATGCAATTTATTAATAATCTAGCATGAGGTAAGCTTGGTTGAAAAACTATGTTGAAGAAACGAATCAAATTTGACATTTAAAACGTGTTCGCCAATGAAATTAAATACTTTGTATCGATAAACTATTTTTATAAAGCATAAGTTTTAACTATATATAAAGATATATTTATTTAGTAAGACATTATACTCATATATCCTCCCAATGTTTAAAATGCATGTAAAGAATTATTTCCAATTTAATAAATATATTCTTTTCCTGTTTAGCGGTCGTTATTGGCATAAACATGAATCTGTGGTGTAGTTATAACAAGGTTATGTATGAAAGGATTTTCTTTCATTTCATTATTTAAATTACATACGGATTTGTTTAATAATTCTACCATATTTTTAGAAACATGTCATATACAGTGACCGACGAAAAATTAGATTATTTTTCTGTTTTCATACAAAATGGCCAAGTTTGGAAACTTTAATCATGACTCCTAAAGCTCAGATTGGTCTGAAATTTCTACCGCCACTAGGAAATAACATGAAATTTGTGCAGTGAATTACTCACACCATTTTGATCACACACTTTGAATTTATCGCAAACGATCCACATTGAAAGAAATGTCAAAATTTTGATTTTGATATATTTTGAAAAATACGAATTATACAAAAAAAATTGTTCTACATACTTGTTTCTCTTATTAAATCAAACATTTTTGCCAAAGCGTATATATAAAAATAGTTCAAGATGAAAAATTTACCATTTTTATAAAATGGGGCGTTTGCGATAACATTAAAGTTGGTGATCAAAATGCTGTGAATTATTCACTGCACAAATTATTTCTTCGTTACCAAACTTAGTAATTTTGTATGGAAAACTATAAAGTTACCTATTTTTGCACTCCGTTAACTTCTTGAGAGTTAATCTGGAGAGTTATAGGTAAATTTCGAGTTTTTAAGTGTATTTTTAACCTTCCTTACTCCCTAACAAAAAGTTAAAAATTGTGACTTAGGGTCGTTTTCGACCCGAAAATTCAAACAGCTCGCAAAAATCAGTGTATTAACCGAATTTATCTCTGTTGGGCTTACATGAAAGGCACTCATGTCTAGTTTCAGAAACCTTCCCGGAGATCCGGATTTGGTCACTGTGGCCACCGGGAACCTGCTACATCTGAAAAAAATTTGGGGTGGGTAATGTCTATTACATTACCGCGGGGTTGACGTAGAACTACGATGATTAATAATTTGATTTGTCATGTGTATGAATTTGTAAGTGTACTAGTTTTGTGTTGTTATTGATCGGATGAAGTTTTCAGAAGTTAACTCTTCTAGGACTCATTTTGGTAGTCCTGAAAAGAACCATTTGTCGTTCTGTGGTTCCGAGAACTAGTGTTTGGTGTTCCAGGAATAATGCCAGATGATTGAATTTGTTTGTTTGGTCGTTGCTTCCTTGTGTTGCTTGGTTGGGTGATCGGTTTCTGGCTCCAGCTGTAGTTCGCCAAACTCCTCCAGTAGATTAGATGTTTGATAGCTCGGGTGCTTCGATCGTTAGAATCGATAGAATCGGTCCAGTGCTTTGGTCTGTAGCAATATCAATTGCATGAGCATTTAGGCTCTGTACATTGATACTCATCAATATGCAGGCTTGGCCGCTATGATCCAGTATTTCACGCAGTTCGTCTCAAAGCGTCACTAATCGATGATTGCCTAAGCGCTGCAGCTCATTCCTTAAGTCAACCCTCTTGGGAGAATTGCTGCCTTTGGCGTGATGGAACTTGAAAAAAGTAGAGTTTGTCAAAAATAGTCCTTGCAATGAAGTAACCCGCGACAAACCAACATATACCAATTGCTGATCCTGGCTTTTTGTCATAGTCGTACACGACCTCGGGGAAAGTTCCACCTTGCGACTTATGAACAGTAAAAGCACAGGCACTAACCATCGGGAACTGAATGCGTTTGATTATGCCGCACAGTTTGTATACTTTCAAAAATTCTCTATACAGGAGTGAAATTGGAATTTCAAAACCAAGAGCCTTACGTTGGCATAAAATATTTTGAACTCTTATAACTGTTTGCTGGTTTAACGAAATTCCTTGAGTGGCACTTCAATTGAAAGACAAGACATCAAAGGGTCATGTCGTTTACTTACTGAATCCCACATACCTGTCCAAATAGTTTAATTACTATTTTAAAAGGGAACGTTGATTTCAAGCAAATTTATAAATAGGGGTGCTAGAGAAAATTTGACGTCATTTGCTTTCCATTCTCCGCTTGGATCGCATCTCAGCAGGCAATAGATCGGCTGGCTCTGACCGGGCGTGCTTCTCAGGCACAGACATCGATAGCGAAGGACCTCCCCGTTTGTCTTGCTTCGCTCAAATCAAACTGTCGAGCGAGCGAGAGAAGATGCCGTCCGAAGCCAAAGTCATCACCGCTGCCGCCGCCAAGAAGAAGAAGAAGGGGAAGCAGTCCACAGGAAAATTTGCGGTCGAACTGTGAACACGGTCGGGCAAGTCATTCTCGCTTTATGCTTCACCGCTTGTTTGCGTTCACCCAGCCATCGTCATCGCCGCCATCATCAGATTTCGACTTAAGCCCGGTGATCCATTACCTGTTACTGTTGTGCGCCATCCACGCCACGAAACTTTCGGTTCGTCGTATTATTTGCTCAAATGTATACATTTGAGTTGAGGATTCCCCGTTTGACCATGGCAATCAACTGATAACATCCCGCAGTGTTATTTATCTGTAAGAGAATCAAAGCTAACAAAGCCATCGACCCTTTTCAGGGCCATCAAATTTGTGGAAAAGAGTTAAAAGAAAAATACTTCCGACTTTATATATGACTTCTAATATTCCTAAATCAATTTCACAGCTTCATACAAAATTTCATTTGTCATGAATAATTTATGACTAAAAATTTTGAGACTGTAATCGCGGACGCTGCTGCAGTGCCGTTGGGGTGAGTGCTCAACATTCCACAACAATTGTAAAATAGAGTGGCATTTCCAACAGCGCCTTTGATGTTCCATATTTTAAGGGAACACTTTGATTAGGAAAATTATCACATGTAACAAAATTGCGACATATTTAGAAAGCTTTTGAAAAGACATTCTCATTGAACAATTATAATAATTTTGGCACCCATGGATCAGAAATTTACCTTCATAATAAAGAAAACTATTGATTATCAATAGCTCGTATTGAATATTTAGTTAATGTCAACCCTTCCAGCAATTCATGTTCGACCAATTTCTCACGCATTAGCATTCTCCGCAATTTTCAAGTAATTCCAAGCCCAACACATTATTGGCACATACCCATTTCCCAGATTGGTCGATCAGAAAGCAAAGAGCACAAAAGGGAGGAGCATCATCTGCTATTCTGAGGTTATAAAACATGCTTCCTTCGTCGGATTCAGTTTCATTCTAATTCCGCTTTCGAGCTGGTAAGAGCACCTCCGAACTTGCTCAGCGAGAAGTACCTCGCTGCTAGAAATCTGCTGAGCTGTTAATCTTCAAGCTGCCAATCCAGCATCTGGTTTGTGAAATCGCTCAAGATTTCTAGGTTGACCGATCCCCGCTTCTAAATTTCGACTCGTGGTAAACTCGTGGTCACAGCATCCAAGCTGAATCGGCCCTTTTCAGGGCCAACATACGTTCATAAAAGGGTTTATTGGATGATATTTACTGATTTATCTATAATGATCTTAATATCGTGGTATACTATAATTTGGTTCACATAATTTACCCCACATAATTACATGAATTTGAGAATTTACCGCTGCAGCACCGTCGGACCGGGATAACATCATACTACTCAGCATTGTATGGTATTTTTAACAGCATCGTTGATTTATCATATAATGGGGGAACACTTCCTAAATTCTCGAGTATGGAGATTGGAAAATGTATTAAAATTGCTTCAATAAACTGTTTCCTGACCAATTGTAATGAGCAACTATTGATCTGAAATTTTTCTACAGGTTAGTCTATTGCAAATGTCATAGTATATAAATCAGAACACATTGAACATTGATCAGAAATATTTAAAATTTGCACGAAACCAAAACATGCGTGATTTTTATTTATTGTAAGCTGTTAAAATAATGTTGATATTTTTACTGTCCATACGAACGCGCATGTGAATTTTCCAAGATATGTAAATTCCTAACCAAGACATCAACTTCATGTATCTTATCCTAGATTGGTCAATCAGAAGAAGGCGAAGAATACGAAAGGGAGGAGCATCGTCTGCAATTCAAATTAATTCCTAACCAAGACATCAACTTCATGTATCTTATCCTAGATTGGTCAATCAGAAGAAGGCGAAGAATACGAAAGGGAGGAGCATCGTCTGCAATTCAAATTATGTAAAACATACTATCTTCGACAGATTCGGTTCATTTAAGGGACGAATGATCTTCGGATTAAAATCCCTCTGTAACAACAACAGGATTCGGTTCATTTCATTTACACTTTCGAGCTAGTAAGAACTTCTCGTGATAAACACAGAATAGCTAGTAATATTTCTTAATGTGCTTACCACATACTTGCTATAATCTCTTAATTCATCTCGTAGCATCATATAATATCTGATTTATCACGAATTATCGACGAGAACGCTGTTGCAGTGCCGTCGGGATGCAATAACAGCATAATGCTCATCTTGTACATCCCTTGCCAAGACATCAATTTCATATAGCCTATTTCTCAGATTAACGCAATAGACAACATGCAGAAAAATCAATTCAGATCAATAGTTGCTCATTGCAATTGGTCAAGAAACAGTTTATTGAACAGTATTTAAAATCTGTCGCAATTTTAATACATTTTCCAATTTCCGTACTCGAGAATTTTGGAAGCGGGGTCCATGACTGGTCCTGGCTGGAAATATTCGTGGGGAGAAACTCGACCCTTTGCTGCAGGAATTTCATTAACAACCCTTTGGTAAAGCATAAATTTTCCGAGGAAAATTCTGCTAAAAGTGAACTTTTTCAAAACAACTCTTTTTGATTGGAATATTTATCAACAACTCACTGTCAAGTAAAATCATTCTAAATAACTCTTTGCTCCATCGCCAAACCAAACCATTTCATTGAATTCATCTAGTACAAGAATATGAATGGTAAGGAGAGGCAGATGGTGTATATTTCACTGGCGTTAGTTTCCAACAGGTCGCCAGTTGGCGCTGACTACTAATCCGTCCACTGAATGTTTTTCAGTTGTTGCTTTCGCTTCGTTGCTCTCTGGTTCCGTTCGCTACTCGCACACTGCTGTGGCTTTCACGCGCTCTTCTTTGCTGCTCCGCTGCTTGATCCGTTCGTTATGCCGTTCGATTTGTGAATGAGCTGGGAGCAGAATAACCAGTGGTTTTATTTGCTCGAGCTCCGTTCACCGATGGCGAGTGGTGGGGTTCTCGCTTGGTTGTTTCGTCACTCCGTTCGCTACTCGCACGCGATTGGTTATTGCTTTCGCGCTATTTTCGTTTATGGTGTGATTCTTCGTTGAGAAAAAAAAAACTGCAACTCTTTTGATTTTTCATGCAAAATGACCAACTTTGATAAACTATATCTCAGTTATTTATGGACCGGTTTGAATGAAATTTTCACAAAATATCAGACATAACTTAAATTTTAACATATATTATTGAGTGATTTTTCCAATCACACGTTGAAAAGCAGTAACGGTTTGACTAAAGTGAATTTTTCGACGATTTTTTATAATTGACATAACTAAACATATTGAAGGAATAGCTTCATGGTATCTTCAGCAAAGTTGTAGATTTGGACGAGATGAATAAGTTTGCTGAAGACAGTTTTTGTGTAAGGCTATCAGATTTTAAGATAAAAAGTTTTGAATTTTTCGTCGAAAATTACAGTTTAGTCAAACCGTTATTACTTATAAACTTGTGATTGGAAAAATTATTCAAAAATATATGTTAACACTCAAGTTACATATGATGTTCTGTGAAAGTTTCATTCGAAAATATTTCCATAAATAACTGAGAGCTAACTTACCAAAGTTGGTCGTTTTGTATGGAAAATTGAAAAAGTTTCAAATGCATGTGAATAAGTTGGGGCCTTCCTTAGCCGAGTGGTTAGAGTCCGCGGCTACAAAGCAAAGCCATGCTGAAGGTGTCTGGGTTCGATTCCCGGTCGGTTCAGGATCTTTTCGTTATGGAAATTTTCTTGACTTCCCTGGGCATAGAGTATAATCGTACCTGCCACACGATATACGAATGCAAAAATGGAAACTTTGGCAAAGAAAGCTCTCAGTTAATAACTGTGGAAGTGTCATAAGAACACTAAGCTGAGAAGCAGGCTCTGTCCCAGTGAGGACGTTAATGCCAAAAACAAGAAGAAGAAGAAGAAGAAGAATAAGAAGATGTGAATAAGTTCTCAGTTTATTCGACAAACCAGCTAAATATTTCATGCAGGCTTCTAGCAGCGAGGTACTTCTCGCTAAGCAAGTTCGGAGGAGCTCTTACCAGCTCGAAAGCGGAAATGGAATGAAACTGAATCCAACGAAGGCAGCATGTTTTATAACCTTGGAATAGCAGATGATGCTCCTCCCTTTTGTGCTTTTCGCTTTCTGATCGACCAATCTGGGAAATGGGTATGTGCCAATAATGTGTTGGGCTTGGAATTACTCGAAAATTGTGGAGAATACTAATACATGAGAAATTGGTCGAACATGAACTGTTGGAATGATTGGAATTCCCTAAATATTCAATACGAGCTATTGATAATCAATAGTTTTCTTTATTATGACGGTAAATTTCGGATCCATGGGTGTCAAAATTATTACAATTGTTCAATGAGAATGTCTTATCAAAAGGTTTCTAGATATGTCGCAATTTTGTTACATGGGATAATTTTCCTAATCAAAGTGTTCCTATAAAATATGGAACATAAAAGGCGCTGTTGGAAAAGCCACTCTATTTTACAATCGTTGTGAAATGTTGAGCACTCACCCCGACGGCACTGCAGCAGCGTCCGCGAGTACAATCTAAAATGGTTGAGTCATAAATTATTCATGACAAATTAAATTTTGTATGAAGCCTTGTGAAATTGATTTAGGAATATTAGAAGTTATAAATAAAGTCGGAAATATTTCTCTTTTAACTCTTTTCCACAAATTTGATGGCTCTGAAAAGAACCGATGGCTTTGTTAGCTTCGATGTTGTTACGGATAAATAACACTGCTCGGACCAGCAAAACTCAGGGGGCTTCTGGTATTTGCTCCTAACATGATTGCTTCTTGACCGCCAATGATGATTTCATCACGAGTCGAAATTTGGAAGCACGGATCAACAGCTCCTCGGCCGATGAAATTTGCGGCGGCGATGACGATGGCTGGGTGAACGCAAACAAGCGGTGAACCACAAAGCGAGAATGACTCGCCCGACCGTGTTCACAGTTCGACCGCAAATTCACCTGTGGACTGCTTCCTCTTCTTCTTCTAGGCGGCGGCAGCGGTGATGGGTTTAGCTTCGGACGGCATCTTCTCTCGCTCGCTCGACAGTTTGATTTGAGCGAACCACGACAAACGGGGGGTTCATCGCTGTCGATGTCTGTGCCTGAGAAGCACGCCCGGTCAAAGCAAGCCGATCGGTCGCCTGCTGTGATGCGAGCCAATCGGAGAGTGAAAAGCAAATGACGTCAAATTTTCTCTAGCCACCCCTATTTATAGATTTGCTTGAAATTAACGTTCTATTTTAAAACAGTTATTTAACTATTTGGACAGGTATGTGGGATTCAGTAAGTGAACGACATGAAGCTTTGATGTCTTATCTTTCGATTGAGGTGCTAATCAAGAAATTTCGTTAAGCCAGGGGAAAGTTATAAACGTTTAAAATATTTCATGCCAGCGTAACGCTCTTGGTTTTGAAATTCCAATTTCACTCCTGTTTAGAGAAGAAAGACGTACTTCTACGTCAAAAAAGTCCCTTTAGAGATCCTTACCTTGACGACCTGTAGTTTCGTAACTAAACAAGTAATCTGTGTTGGAGAGCAGGTACATCAACAATCTGAACCCTCCTCATATTGTTGAATGGGTATTCACGTTGACTGTGAATAGAGATTCTCAAATCACTTAGTTATTCATACCCAGTTCTGGAAACCCGGAACATCCGAAATGTATGTTTGCATCGCAGTTCTGTATATGTAATTCACATCGGTACTATTCGGTTGATGGATATTTAGGCATATATTTTTTTCTGTAATATAGTATCAATTTCCGGCACACATTCCCTAAAAAGTTTGGTCCAGTATAGTACATGCGGAACCGGTTCCTGGACTCCCGGGAGGTGGCCAATCTAGACAATTCGATGAAATTACTCAGATTTGAACCTCAAAACCTAATGAATTGTGTCCAATTCTTTACGATTTTTTTTATGTTTGGATGTATTTTGCCAAAAGAATGAATGAATGGTTATTCTGGTCCTTTTAAAGCACCGAAATGGCCACCGGGAAACCCGTAATATGGGACCACAAAGTTTAAGCACCAAAAGTAGGCATGCGACGGCTCATTCTTCATGATTTTGAATACCTGTGACTCTGCTAGTTCAATTATTGATGAATGTCCACTTTGGTTCTTCTGGCCCACCAAAATAACTCAGGAATGACCACCGGAGATGCCCTTATTGCGGGACATTTCAATTTTTGTACCAAAACTAGGCATGCGACGGCTCAAATTTCATGGTTTTGAATACCTGTAACTCTTCTAATTTAATTATTGATGAATGACCACTTTGGTTCTTCTGGACCACCGAAACCCAGGAATGACCAGCGGAGATACCCGTATTGTGATACATTTCAGTGTTTTTACCAAAACTAGGCATGCGACGGCTCATTCTCCATGAATTTGGAAAAATGTGCCTCTTCTAGTTCATTTTTAAATGACTACTCTGTCTCATGGTTACCACGAAATAACCCGGGAATGACCACCACGGGTATCTCCGGTTTGTGGGACATTTCAGTTTTTGTACCAAAATTAGGCATACGACGGATCATTCTTCATGATTTTTAATAACTTTAACTCTTCTAGTTCAATTATATATATTCTCGAAAACGACCCTAAGTCACAATTTGTAACTTTTTTTGGAAGCTCTCCTAGGGGTCATTCAAAACTTTTGTTTCCACAAAAACAAAATTTCCCACAAAATAGTAATTGTCAGAAAGTTTCAAATTGCTAGGTTATTTTAATCAAATGTTACATTGATTTGAATTTTGAAATGGGTCGAAAAAGACCCAAGGTCCTTACTAAGGTTAAAGTGATTTTTTTTTTTCAATTTACATAAATGACGTTCTCCCTTCCGGAGAGTGATTAGAGTCCGCGGCTACAAAGCAAAGCCATGCTGAAGGTGTCTAGGTTGGTGGTAGGTCATTTGGCATAAAGTCGTTTGGCATAAAGCCGTTTGGCATAAAGTCGTTTGGCATAATTGTCAATTGGCATAAAGTCGTTTGGCATAATGGTCGTTTGGCATAATGGTCGTTTGGCATAATGGTCGTTTGGCATAATGAGTCTGAAACCAAGAAATTCTTAAGATGACATTCGTTTTTACGTTTCTATTGAATCTATCTGATGACATCAGGCTTGTTCCGAATTCTGAAGAAATTACCCTTCTTTCAAATATTAGTTCTACTCTTGAGTTTCACTATTGTAATACATATTTTCACTGAAGATTTTGATATATTTAACACAAATTTACCCATCTTTCAACGTTCTATTTATTTTCCTCATATGATGTAACCATAATTATAGGTATAAAAACTGTTAATTTAAATTTAACCTTCTTTCATACATAGGCTATTCTTTGGAGCTATATTTTTAAAATATTTTATTGTTTTCACCTGACAAAAAAGCGGCATTGATCTACTCAAGTTATCAACGAAAAGAGAAATCGATTACTGCAGTAACTTCGATGGGTTGTGCTACTTTTCCCTGAATGTCGGTTCCTCGAACGTCGTTTCCCCGAACGCCAGTTCCCCGAATGCCAGTTCCCCTAATATCCCGTTTTCCCGATTATCCCATTTCCCCGAAAAGTTGTTAGCACTGTAATTGTAGTAACTCAATACATTTTAGAGTGGTGAACGAACTGGCCATCTGATATGCACCCTTCTTTATTTAATTGGCGGTTCTTTCGAGTTTTACCGTCCTCAGCATGTTTGCCAACATGTGTATAGCCGAGAGTGACAGAATACCTCCTTCTTTTGATTGCTTATCGTTCTGGCATTCGGGGGACAAACATTCGGAGAAATTTTGAGAAAAAGTAGCACAATCACTTTGATGATTCTGAACGCAAGTGTTGATGTTTTTTCGTTTTATTATGCCGCAATATTTTTTGGCGTCAATCATAAATTTTGCCTTCTTTTAAAAATAGGCTGTTCTTTATATTTATTCTGTTTTAAATTTTATTTTTTGGTAAACCTTAATGTCAACTACTTTTATATTTAACTGTTTTATCAATTCTTGCAAGACGTGCTGTTCTTCTTCTTTCTGGCGTTACGTCCCCACTGGGACAGAACCTGCTACTCAGTTTAGTGTTCTTATGAGCACTTTCACAGTTATTAACTGAGAGCAATCGCAATGACCATTTTTTGCATATGTATATCGTGTGGCAGGTACGAAGATACTCTATGCCCTGTGATGTCGAGAAAATTTCCAACCCGAAAAGATCCTCGACCGGTGGGATTCGAACCCACGACCCTCAGCTTGGTCTTGCTGATTAGCGGCGCGTTTACCGCTACGGCTATCTGGGCTCCTAACGTGCTGTTATGATGATAATTACTTTAGAACCTGTCAATATTCAACATATTATCCTTATTAAAAAATTATCCCAACATTCGATGATAGACGGTGTTTTGATGCACACTTCCAAATTCAAAATATATATTGGATCGTTGAAAAACTTTGCCATAAATATTTTCTTTTAAAAATGTGTTGTTCATTTAAGTTGTGCTGTGAGAAGATTTTTTTTGCGTTAAATCCTTAAACAATTTATACGAAAAATTATCTGCTCTCGTATATAGGCTATTTTTGCAATATGCTGCAGTAATAGGTCTTTGGATAAGAGCTTGTAATATTTTGCAAATAAATTTTCCCTTCTTTTATCAAGTAATTTTCATCAAGTTTTACGTCCAAACTGGGACAGAGCTTGATCTGCAGCAAAATATTCTGTGAGCGTTCCCTTTATTAATAACTGCGAACTTTAATTGCTAATGTACTTTTTTCAAATGTGTACCCAGACAACCAAAATGTACGCATAACGAAATCACCTGGAGGCTTTGTATGTGCAAAATTTCACTTATAAGATGTCGCGAAAAGGCCTTCTACGTACAAAAGTGGAGGCGATATGTATGCATATATTATGTGATGAATAATAACATACAATGCGAGTGTATAAATATTCCACCGAACTAACCTTTTATCTTATGCGACTTCACTTATGATAACAAATGTTGATTTGACAGCTGCTACGGATTGATTCGACTTAATTTGTACGAGTGTACGGGACGAAACAAAATGTGCAAATGAACTCAGAAAAAAAGTGTTTTATGCGAGGAAACTCATCAATTTGACGAGTTTACCCACGGTGTATTGCGAGTTTGATATAATTAGTACGAATAAACGAGTTATAACGTGAACTTTCATGCGATTTCTGGTTGTCTGGGTATATCACAACAAGCTCAAAGATACTCTATGTTCTGGGGTATAGTGAAAATTATTTTTTGAAAAGATCTTTCACCAGTAGTTTCGTAATGCTCTCTAATGTCACAACATATTTTGACTTCCATAGTTTGGAGAATCTCTGAACAAACACCAAGCTTGTTAAGAACCTACCAAAAAAGTTTGCTATGAGCTCGTTGATGTTGATCTCGGTAAAAGCTTCAAAAATGCCGATATTCATTCCAAGTCAATCATTACGCCAAACGGCCATTATGCCAAATGACCATTATGCCAAACGGCCATTATGCCAAACAACCATTATGCCAAACGACTTTATGCCAAACGGCTTTATGCCAAACGACCTTATGCCAAACGACTTTATGCCAAACGGGGTACAATCGTCTAGGTTTGATTCCCGGTCGGTCCAGGATCTTTTCGTAATAGAATTTTCCTTGATATCCCTGGGCATAGAGTATAATCGTACCTACCACACGATATACGAATGCGAAAAGTGGCAACTTGGGCATAGAAAGCTCTCATTTAATAACTGTGGAAGTGCTCAACTGAGAAGCAGGCTCTGTCCCAGTGAGGACGTAATGCCAAGAAAAAGAAAAAAGAAGACGTTTTCCCAGTTTTTGCAGCAAAAGAAAGTTGTCTATTGTATGGCCTTTCGAATGTCGCTAAAAGAAAAAAAAATCAACCAACTCCATGAGTTATGGCCATCTAAAGATCTCATAGTTTTTCGCTTAAATTTGCATATAACTTAAAAATTACAAGAATTATAAACTTGCACTGTTCAGCAAAAATGTGTATAATGATTTCCTCTACAACTCTTCTGAGGGCCACTTTCACGTAAAACTTAAAACAAAATTAACGATTTTTCGGAACCACCCTAGGTTAAAACTTTCAGAATCAATTTATTTAGCTCGAATGAAGAGTTAGATCAAAAGTGTCTTCAACAAAGTTGTTCACAATAATATTTTCTTAAATTTTGCAGAAGAGCGCAGCCAAAAAATTAATCAAACAAAAAAGTTTTAATCAACATTTATGCCTAAATAATGGGCACCTTATTCGACTTTTTTCTCAGAAGATGCGAAATCAATTATTAATAACATGACATTTCATTTTGCTTTTTAATTATGACTCGTCATTTACGATTAACCAACCAAGTGGAAAATTAAAAACTATCAAAAATCTTAACATTGCATGTACTTTACAAATGGATTAATATAGGGAAAAAGCACCAATTTTCGACCCAGCACTAATTTTCGACCCATCCATACGATTTTTGCTTACTTTGTATGGAAATCCGAAAATTGGCACAAAATTCTTGTAGGTCGAAAACTAGTGCTTTTCCCTCGGCCGCATAGGCCTGAGTGATACTAAAACCCTCACCGCTCAGCGAATACTTAAGGTGATAATAAAGCGAAGCCAAACTTTGAATTTTCAAGTGCAGAAGACGAGAGTATCTGACAACAGTTCGCGTAGAAAACCAATAAAATTGCTTGCTTGCTGGTGGTGATCAATGGGATAGATTTTCAACGCGGAACGCTGTTTGGTTCTCAAGTCTAATGCTCTTGAATATTTGAGGTGTGGCTTCGTTCTATAATCATTTTAACGGATTTAAATAATTTTTGGTCAGTATACTGGTACATATACCTAGCTTCAAGAGTTGGCCAAAGGAACTCGGGAATATTCATGTGGACGGAGTTATTACAGTCACCGTGTCAAGTGGGGTAAAAAAGGGCGATTTTTTAAGGCATGCCAAATTATGTTTACTTATTTGCAATGGCAATCATTTTAATTTGCATAAATGATTAAGACCTGATATTCAACATTATAAATAGTTCACTAAAATGCGTTTTCATAAGCTAGATAAAAATGTTTAGATGCAAATTGGCCACTTTATCGTGAATTTGAGGCATCCCGTGGACCCAAAAAAGGTCAATTGTAGGATCATTAAAATGCAGAAAACATGGTTCCATTTCAATTGTTCCTTAAAATGTTTAAAATGATACGTTTTTCTTAAAACTCCTTGATATAGTGGCCACATTATAGTCAATTCCGGAAATTTACTATGACTTGAAATTTGCTAACCTCCAGGGGCATAGAATCACAGTATCCTTTTCATGACGCTGCGACCCACCGGAATAATTCCGGCCACAAGAACATTCCCGAGATACTTTGGCCACTTTAAGAAACTATATAGGGAGCCAGATCCTATTCTTGGCACTTTTGATTCACTTCTGCAGTGGGTTTTTTTTAGAGCTACTGAGCTCATATTTGGCACCTATTTGCATCGTATGAAGAACATCTTTTTGCAAAGTTTCAAATAATTCGCCTGAGAAAAACCCTCCATGCCAAAGCGAATCTTCGAAGTGCCCAAGTAGATCTGCACCCTATGTGTATAATTGAAATCCGTTATGTATTCGCTGAGTGGTGAGAGTTTAGACAAATTGATGTGAAAATATCGAAAAAAGAAGAACGTGTAGACTAGGGCGGTTAAAAATTTAATAATGTTTCAAAATCCAATCTCCCATAAGTTCCTTATCATCCTTACCATAAAAATAGTGTTCTGTGAAATTTTCAGCTTTCTAGGTGGTGATTTAAAGGTGGCCCAAAGACAATGTAGGTTTGTATGGAAATTACTATGGAAAATTTATATATAAGTTCCAAACACGTTAGTACTGTAATGAAAGTACAAACTTATTTTCCCATAGTAAAAACTCATTATTCAAACCATAATAAAGAAAGTTACTGTAGAGATAAATTCAATCTGACGGATAGCATAGTTTGTTTGCTATTATTTAGCTTAATATGAGATTATAGCCCTGCAAACTTCTACCAAAATCCAAAACAAAATTAGCACAAAAGGGATTTGTTTCTTCAGCAACATCCTTCATTAAGGTTTAAAGAATGAGTTTTTAATATGGGATAGTAAGTTTCTACAACATTCTGGGATAAAAAGTTTCTGGAACATTTCTCAACATTTTCCATAGTAATTTCCATATAAACCAACATTGTCTTTGGGCCACCTTTGAATCACCACCTAGAAAACTGAAAATTTCGCAGAACACTATTTTTATGGTAAGGATGATAAGAAACATATGGGAGATTGGGTTTTCAAACATTTTTAACATTTGAATCGCCCTAGTGTAGACTTGTGACTTTTTCACAAATTTCTCATCTATTTCTCCAGTTAATCCAACTGCAAAGTGTAAGCAATGTTTAGTTTTTCGGTAGATTTCATTTTAGTTTTGCAAAAATCTACTATTTTTTTATATAGAGTCTACCTCAATTCAAATCAAATTTTATAAATGTCATGGGGGTTCAAATGCTTTGAGAGTAAGAGACTTCCACTGCAATAACTATAGTAACCGATTGAGTTTTGCAAAACTTGTAACTATTTGTTATAACTTTCGTTTTTTTTTTTTTTTTTTTGACTAGAAAATTGTAGCTTTTAATCCAACGTGCATGACACGTTGGGCCTTCCTTAGCCGAGTGGTTAGAGTCCGCGGCTACAAAGCAAAGCCATGCTGAAGGTGTCTGGGTTAAACTCCCGGTCGGTCCAGGATCTTTTCGTAATGGAAATTTCCTTGACTTCCCTGGGCATAGAGTATCTTCGTACCTGCCACACGATATACGAATGCGAAAATGGCAATTTAGGCAAAGAAGGCTCTCAGTTAATAACTGTGGAAGTGCTCACAAGAACACTACGCTGAGAAGCAGGCTCTGTCCCAGTGGGGACGTTAATGCCAAAAAGAAGAAGAAGAAGCATGACATAAAACAAAATAAAAAGAATAGCTTTTGCGATTTTTAAATTAGCCCCTCAACCGCTTCATTTTCTACCGCAAGAAAAAAAAATCAAATCGCGATAACTTTTTTGTTTCTTGGTATTTTTGCACCATTTTTTCACAAGTTCTCAAAAAACTCTTCTAATTTAAGGATCCGTGTCGATATTGATGATTGGTGATCTGGTTTTAAAGATATTCCAATGTTCCTTGGGGGACCGATATTTTCCATATAAATTGTCTAAGGCGGCTATTTTGTTTTACGTCAACTTATCGAAAATGTAAAATGTGGGCTATACAATGCCATGTAATAAGGAGCTACTCTGAAAAAATCATACAAATTGGTTAAGAGATATCTGAAAATTACGATATGAGCTTTTTTGAAGTTTTCAAGAACTTTATTTAGTCAGCTTGGTACCAGCAACATAAATGCTCATTACTCAAAGATAGCTGCTCAAAATTGCTTCATTTTTTACAACATACTCTCATTAATGTATTCTTCTAAAGAGTGAATATCTGAAAACGATAAAAAATCTGTAGCCAGAGATATAAACGTGGATTATAGTTAAGAGTCGGTCCCCCAAGAAATTTCGGAATATCTCTGGATCCAGATGACCAATGATAAATGTTGACATAGATTCTAAAACTAGAAGAGTGTTTTGAGAACTTGTGAAAAAATGGTGCAAAAATACCGAGAAACAAAAAAGGTTATCGCGATTTGAATTGTTTTCCTGCTTTAAAAAATGAAGCTGCCAGTAGAGGGGTTAAGGGCATACTAGGTCTATTGTAAAGATGCTTTGAGGTGTATCAATTTTCACACAAATGCTTGTAAAGCAATGCAGGCCCTTAGTGGGGAAAATTTTCGACCTATTCAAATCACGAAGAAATTTGAAAATTGCCGTTCATGTTAGAGTTTAATTTAAAGAAATATATCTGATCGTGCAGAAAAAGACAGCAAAACACCAATTTTTATCTTAGTTATGCGAAAAACGGCTATACTACAATTATTCCGAATCCAAGTAGTGTGCATTTTATGGCAGTACAAGAGGAAACTAATTTTTTAAATTACCTAGAACTCAAAAGTGCTTATTTGAGGCTGATATTTTGTTCCACTCATATCGCATACTAAGTGTCAGAAACAAATTCTGATAGAAATTTTATTGCTATTACATTACGAGGCTCATTTATAATATCAATGTGACTGTTATGCGGTTATAATTGTCAATGTGATAAAACAAGTTGGAATTTTATTGAACAATCTCACAGATTTCAGTACGTTGATCAAAAGTATTTATCATTTGATGACTCTCCCCGGTATTAAGTTCAATTTGTTAAAAATGTCGAAGGTGACTGTTATGCAGTTATGGGCAGTTATGTAGTACACACAAAAAGTTTCAAGTAGAAGTGATCATAACCTTATGCCATGGCTCGGTGAATCTCATTTGAAGAGATGGCAAACGTTTTTATGCAACGCAAAAATATTTATTCATAGTGACTGGATGATATCAAGAATCAAGATTTATATGTTTGTTTGCCCTCTGTCACAAGACCCGGCCGTAAATGTGTATATATCTAGCTGTCAGTTTAATGTCGCCACCTGTCGCAAGTATTTCCTATTGCTACGGCACCAATTGGTTCATACAAGTAGAAGGCATAAACTGAGGAGATAGAGCATGGTCGTTTTGGTTTCGGTCGTTCCGCTTGTCTGCATCATTCATGTCAAAAGAGAGTAGTAGGTAAGGGAACTAGATGTAAAATGCACCGTAGGGGCAAAACGCATCACCGCAATATTTGTAAGACAAAAAGTATTATTATCATATTCGATCATTTCATACGATAATCAATGTTTACGCCTCTCCAAAATAGCATTTCCGCATTTCAACATCAAAAATGATTTTGGCAACCTTGGGAGTAAATGACGAAGGGTAAAATGCGCCATATAATGATGGATGCAAAGAAATTATCGATGAAATTCAAGTTATGTTGGAAAATCATAAACTCAAGCGAGAAATAGAACTTAAAATATCCACTACATTTATAAAAATTTGGAATGTAGCTAGATTTTGCCACAAAAATCCCTTTGGCACTGGTATGGCGCGTTATACCTCGCAGTTTTATTTCGTTGACTATGGCTTCATTTCTTTTAAATCTAATTTATTGGAAACAGTTGCCTCAATTCATTGATATTTTTCGTAGTAATTGCGAGCTAATTTATGCGACTTCCGTGTATACATAATTAGAATAGCTCTTTCGACGAAATTCACAGCTAAAATTGAGTTTTTCTTCAGGGGGCGCATACAATCCCGTGTTCCCTTACGACTTTGGTAAACCAAGTTGTAGCTACACACCGCTGCGGTGCACGCCAAACGATCCTAACCAAGCGTCGGTGGCAGCAAAACACTGTGTAGGTTGGCAGCAATTAGCCTCACGTATAAATCGACAAAGATTTGTCCACTCGTTTTTTACATATTCCTACGGTTTCAGCTTGTTCGGGCCCTTCAACTTGATTTATATGATGCGTCCCACAGCGGATGTATGTCATCGCAAACGACACATTCAGTTGAAATAGGTTTTGTATTCAACTTGACAACTTTTGCCAGTAATAAATATGCATGGCTCAAAGTTTTTCATTGTCAAGCAATTGAAGTCAGAATCAATATCTTCACCTAACTGATCGACTCAGAGATCAAAGATATGATTTAATAGGTCGTTGATAGTAAATTTAATTAGCAAATGTATTCATCAATATTCTTGTTGCTCAACATGCTTTCTCCTTCTAACACACATTATTCATTCAATTTGTAACTCGTAGCTTGAAAATTTTATGCTTAATTCAGAGGTATTACGCACACAATGAGATCTGCACTGGTGTTTTATTCTAACGCAACAGATTTCTAACAGATTTTTTTTAGTGAGGAACTCAATTCAATATTTTTCTACATATCCCTTTTGTAGGAAAATAACTGTTTTGAAAATCTTTAACATACAGTATGGTCCATTAAAATATGCAAAAATTGTGCAAACTTGAATTAAGCACACTTTAGCGCTTTTCTTATTGTTTTCAAAGGTTAACAAAATTTCTACAACGTAGAATGATCAGTTGGTTCATATAGCTGTCTGACACCGATTTCAAAAGACGAAAATTTGAATAACGCCCTTTTGAAAAGCAATCAGAATAATTGATTTTTATTACAATAGCGTCGTATTTTTTACATCACATGAAAAATTAATTTCATAAAGCTTTACCTTGATAAATTATGTATTGTGGGCCCATTGTGTGGCATAACGGAAGTGTTTGTATTTTATAATTTATAATTTTAAACATTAAAATCTTAACAGTTTGAATAATCTAAGCACTTGCGTCAAAAACCGTAGCGTGACCTCATAGCGCCCTTGGCAAACCTCCATTGGAGTCAAACCTCACTTTTAATAAACATCGAAAATAACTATCTCCTTACAAAATAAAATGAGAAAGATTCTGCTGATCAACTATGAACATGAGCGAAATAGGTAGTTTATTATTGGGAGAACTCCTGCAAGAAAATATGTGAATCGTTTTTTAACTTCTGAGAATTATTGAAATTAATATAAAACACACATCAAATAAATTCCTAAGGAAATTACTCTTCATACGTCTATAAACAAATCTTGTAAAATTTGCTGAACTTATTATATCATCTGACATTTTTCATTGCAAATTTTTGGCAAATGCATTTTCTTAGAGAAATTGTTCTAAATCGTTCATTATCACGTACATGTTTAAAACTTCCTCAGCCGAGTGGTTAGAGTCCGTGACTACAAAGCAAAGTCAACAAAAAGAAAAAGACAACATTCTCCGAGTTACGATAGGATGGTTGGGATTCTTTGAAAAACCATTGAATGTTTCATCTTATAAAGAATTCTTAGAGACATTAAAACAAATCCACAAAGATATCAAAGGATATATTTTTAAAACTTTCTTGTTGACTTAGACAACATTTTCTGTAGGATTTCCTTTAAAAATATCAATAAGGAATGAAATCACAAATGAATAAAATGCAAAAATGGAATGTTCACAACAATGAAATTAACTTTTTTACAAACAAAACAAAGAACCTGTTAACCAGACTTATCCAAACTCTATGAAACGTAATACAAATCTCAGATACAAAACTGTAGAGATCTATTATATTCATTTATGTAAGAAATAGTAACTAATTGTTTGCTTCGTCTATGGGAAATCCTGCCCATCAGAAAGCTATGCGCATTTTTCCTGAAGCTTATAAAAGTCAAACATATATATAGCGTGTAATAAAATCATCCCTGAAATTATGTGAAACTGCTAGGATTAAAAACTACAAATGAACTTTAAGAGCCAGTTCGCGAGAACCGCAACCCCCTTTCCAAGGGAAGTTGTATTGATGTTCTCCGATCAGGCTGAAATTTTCAGGGATTGTTCTTCTATATAAAAGATGATGTTTTGCAAAATATTAGATTTTTATATTAGGGGGAAGTGGGACAAAATGACCCCCAATGATTTCATGTCACTAAACATGCAAAATCACAAAAACTGATATAACTATAGTAAAAGTGCACGGATTATGTTGAAATTTGACATGAATACTCTACGTTATATAAACTTTGAGATTGGCATGGTATATGGATTTTGAAAGTACTTCAAATCGAGAAAAATGAGTTTTTCATAAAAAATTTAGTGATTTTCAAATCGATTTTTTTCTTACCAACCGAACTAGGTCAAAAAACTAAATATGACGTTTTGTAGGGTAACTCATGGGCTTTCATTTGAGGTGTAATCCAGATATGCCGTTTCAAAAATTTTTGAAAAAAAAATTTTTTTCGGGGTAGTGTTTGGATTTGAGCCATTTTGCGAGTACCGCAACGGCCTTGTCCAGAGAGGTTGTATTGATGTTCTCCAATCGAGCTGAAATTTACAGGAGTTGTTTTCCTATATAAAAGAAGATATTTCGCAAAATTTCAGATTTTTATATTAGGGAGAAGTGGTACAAAATAACCACTAATGATTTAATATATAAAAAAATACAAAATTAATTAAACTGCTATAATAGCGATAGTAGGGGCCCAGATAGCCGTAGCAGTAAACGCGCAGCTATTCAGCAAGACCAAGCTGAGGGTCGTGGATTCGAATCCCACCGGTCGAGGATCTTTTCGGGTTGGAAATTCTCTCGACATCCCAGGGCATAGAGTATCTTCGTACCTGCCACACGATATACATATGCAAATGGTCAATAGAAAGCTCTCAGTTAATAACTGTGGAAGAGCTCATAAGAACACTAAGCTGAGAAGCAGGTTTTGTTCCAGTTGGGACGTGACGCCAGAAAGAAGAAGAAAAATAGCGATAGTAAAAATGCACGAATTTGTATGAAATTTGGCATGTTTACTTTACGTTATATGAATGATCATTTTGGATAAAAAATGTGTCAAATCGAGAAAAACCGGTTATTTTGTAAAATTATTTTTTTTTCAAATCGACTTATTTTTGGTCAACCGAACTAGGTTGAAGTTTTGTAGGACAACTCAAGGGCTTTCATTCGCGGTGTACCGTGGTAAATCAAAATCCGAGCGGTATGAGCAGCGTATGGAGGCCTCTTCTCGGTAGTTGTAATACCGATTCTATCATACCGTGTTGCCGCTGCCGTATCTGAAAGAAATGTCACTTTCTTGCAAAAGTGATGATGTGGATAACAATAAGTCATTGCACCAATGTTTTCGTTAGCAGCTTCGGCGGTTCAGTAGTAAGCGTTGTTTCTTCTCACGCTGTTTGGATGGGTATCAACTACCGCATTTTTTTTAATTTGGATAATGTTTGATGGGTTTGATTAGGAGGGTCACATGTATGTGTGTATGATGGTATGTTTGCTAGAGATCAATTTGTAAATAATTGAGTTTAGCTTAGTTTAGACTGACTGCACATATGGCTGCTATGAGACACTGTACTGTTTATATCTTGAATGGAATTTTATCGTTTACTAGCCTTGATGTTTGCAAATTTCTCGAAAGAGTAAAAGAGAGACGAAGATTGTTAAAAATTGCATATTTCCACGGAAAATTGAGTGTTTTTTACAAAAAAAAAAAACATATTTTTCAGTACAATCCGTTTAAACGGTACAGTAGTTCTTGTGATTTTGTGTGTTTTCCGACACAAAAATATTGGGGGTCATTTTGACCCACTTTTCCCTTATAAAAAGTGTAGTTCTGCCAAATGGGTTTCTTTTTGAATAGTAATGAACACATATTGTGTAAGAAATGTTTGTGATTTAGTTGTTTGGACAGACATGTTGGTGGTTTAAATTGCAATCATCACTGATTGGTTCAATGAACGACGCACAGTATTGTTCTTATTACATATTACTCATGTTTCGATGATGTTCAAAGTATTATTCCAGTTTTATTTGAAAATTGTGTACTTACGGCATCGAAACATACAATTCCAATACAATGTCCAGATTCAAAAACATTGGGCTCCAATTCCGGACAGCCTCTTTTTACTTTTTTAAATTATATTTACAGCATATTTTTTCAATGTGGTGTCACTAAACTTTTAAACTATAACTTTGTGTATTATTATGTTACAATCACTACTGCTGCGACGATTGCCTCCATCTAAGCGCCCCTCTAACGCATGGGGGAAATGTCAAGTGGGGGAATGAGAATTGAAAAAAATAACTTCTCATTGTTGATTGATCGATGTGAATGCAAAATCGTTTATTAAGTGAATTATAATTTATATATTATTACTATATGCTTATTAAAACTGAATAATTACAGATAGCGACCTGCATTACCCTATATTAAATTTAAAAATTTGAATTTGTTTGCCTACTAAGAGATCAAATGTAAGTAATAAAAATATGCTATACGATTATCTCTAACCAATAAATTTATACCTTTGAGCTGATCTCATCGGGGACATTGATCAGTTTGTTGAACAGACCTCCGAAAGGCCAATACGTCGTATTAACTACAAAAACAGCTATTTTTTCATTCAATATAGTTGTATAAATGTTGTCAATTTAGCATTTTATTGGTAAATATTATCAGAGTGTCCGGATATTGGTACCGTCCGAATTTTGATTCACTACGGTACACCGCGAATGAAAGCTCCTGAGTTTCCCTACAAAACTTCATATTTAGTTGTTTGAACTAGTTCGATTGACAAAAATATAAGTCGATCTGAAAAAAAAAACTAATTTTATTTAAAAAAATAAAACAGATTTATTTGAAACACATTTCTAATCCAAATACCATGTTCATTTTGAAGTTCATATAAAGTAACGTTAATTAAACATGCCAAATTTCATGCAAATTCGTTTATTTTTACTATCGCTATTACTTTAATTGATTTTGTATGTTTTTATATATTAAATCATTAGTGGTTATTTTGTACCACTTCTCCCTAATATAAAAATCTGAAATTTTGCGGAATGTATTCTTTTATATAGGAAAACAACTCCTGTAAATTTCAGCTCGATCGGAGAACATCAATACAACCTCTCTAGACAAGGCGGTTGCGGTACTCGCAAAATGGCTCAAGTTCAAACACTACCCCGAAAAAAAATTTTTTTTCAAAAATTTTTGAAACGGCATATTTGGATTACACCTCAAATGAAAGCCCATGAGTTACCCTACAAAACGTCATATTTAGTTTTTTGACCTAGTTCGGTTGGTAAGAAAAAAATCGATTTGAAAATCACTAATTTTTTTATGAAAAACTCATTTTTCTCGATTTGAAGTACTTTCAAAATCCATATACCATGCCAATCTCAAATTTTATATAACGTAGAGTATTCATGCCAAATTTCAACACAATCCGTGCACTTTTACTATAGTTATATCAGTTTTTGTGATTTTGCATGTTTAGTGACATGAAATCATTGGGGGTCATTTTGTCCCACTTCCCCCTAATATAAAAATCTAAAATTTTGCAAAACATCATCTTTTATATAGTAGAACAATCCCTGAAAATTTCAGCCTGATCGGAGAACATCAATACAAGAAGGGGTTGCGGCTCTCGCGAACTGGCTCTTAACACTTCACTTTTTGCAAAAAAAAAATAAAATACTAAAATCCCTAAGGTGAGCAAATACCTTTAAACTCTAATATGTGTTGCTTATCTTGACAGATAGGCCTATTTCGTCTGCGACTTACAGACTTATTCAGTGTCGAGCACTCGACACTGAAGAAGTCTGTAAGTTGACACTCCGTGAATGACCAGAATAATCGAAGATGCACAAGGAACCAACAGAAGTAGCTTCGGAGTAGCTTTCCATCTTCAATGTAGAGCTTCGAGAACTCCTAACATTATAATGTCAATAAAGAAGAAGGGATTATGAGTGTGACATCCATTGTTACCAGAGACCGAGTGACTGATATCACCTTTGCACCATGGTCGTCACAGGAAGGAATTTGTATGTTGGGAGGGTTCGAAGGCTAGCCTTGGTTCAAATAGGCACCGTGAACACTCGCGACCACTGGAGCGATAGCTACACGCCTGTGCTCTCTCTGCTGTCTTACCACTTTGGTTAGTGACTGACAAAAGTTTAACAGGTTCTGCGCAAAATGCGTGTATCACAGAATCGCATCGACGTTTGGTGGATTTCATCGAGAAGTGATTGAAAGAGCAGTCAACAATGCGGAGCGTTCTCCCGGTCGCGCGATTGTTGAGCGCGGCTGGGCTTGTTTTGTGGCAGATTCATGTAAATTTCTAGCGGATTTAACTGAAATATACTTGGAAGGGCAGTGATTGGTTGACAGATGGTCATACTGGCTTCAGCTGTTGTCTAACGCTTGTAATTTTCAAATGCCTGCCACAATTTTCCGTCGATGTTCAAATTGCGTGCTGCTTAATATTCATAAATTGTTGCTGTGCGGTGAGTACCAAAGTAGATGTCATCAAAGCCAAGAAGATGATAATAGTAGGAGAGAGGAAGAATTGATAAATCTCGATAAGCTGATAGCAAGTCATTGAATTCGTAAAAACTTCTACTGAAATATTAACTTTCTAGTGAAAAATAAGCTGTAATCTAGCTATTTATGTGCTAAATAATCTGCGTATGATAAATTCAAGAATTAGGTAAGCAGAATGCCTTCGAACCAACGCTATATCGACTACTAAATTATGTTTTATAAACCCGGTCGTCATATGTGCTAAGACAAAAGGCAATTATTGTCTTATCCCTTTGTACCGGTAAGAAGATGTAATATTCTAGATTAGTTAAAATATGTGATTATCATTGAATTTGAGCTAGATTACATTTCAAACCAGATCACTCCAACGCAGAATAGCATTGTGAACCTACTTGAGTTACCTTCGTAAGAGCATTGGTGAGAAGTGAATTTACTAAGCCTAAAGATTACCTAAACTAATAACTAAATTACACAACAGCAGCGCCTAAACCTAAGTTGAAATCCACCCATATTGCTAATATTCAATACCATTCATATGAATAATATATTCTCCCATTCATCGGATCACGTGTTTCATTCATTTTCGGGACGGAGAATTACGATTTTGGAAGCTCTGTTGAATCAAGGTTCAGCAGAGGGAGTATATAAAAAATAATAAAAAATATGTGCATGTCTCATATGTTAAAAACGTTATGAAAACGAGAAAAAAGGCCTTACAACCACAAATAAATGCAATTTTTAGAGGGTCTCCGGTTTATACAATAACATAAGCTTTCGGTCGAAAGTTTTAATTCTTATTTGAAATTTACAAAATAGTCCTTTCAGAATCGTAAACGGTCATGTTATTCTGCGTCCAAACTAATGATTTCATTTGGAAAAACCCAAAAGAAACTATTATTTGAAAATAACTATTATACCATAAGATGGTAATACATATCTATAAATAAATGGAAAACCGAATTAAGTATCATACCATTCAATTCGACTAGATTGTATAGTCTTTACGTGTATTTCGAGCTTAACGTCGTGTACTAGACGCGACGAGAAGTAAAATGGTATTATACTAAATTCTGTTCTTCATTTATTTACATCATAAGAGTTATCAAATTGCAATACGCAGCAAAATCATACTCAAAACAATAGTTTTTTTTATAGTTATCAACTTTGTATAAGACACATAAAATGTTAAAAAAATAGAAAAACGTCATTCTAAAATTTTGATTCGAAGGGACCATTTCAACGTGTAGACGTTATACTAAACTTATTGGGAAATCGGCAAAAAACCCCTATACATGGCAGTCATTTTCCAAAGAGTTTCAGATAAAGGGCAAAGGTAAGTAATAAACAATTTTTTTATCAGTGCGAATCGTACCTTCGTGCTGTGCGTACACGAATTCTCTCTGCTCTTGGAAATTTTCTTAAAAACTACCTAAAGCAATAAATCAGTACTTTTCAGTGCTACATAAACAGTACTTTTCAGTGCTAAAATTAAAAACGGTACTTTTCAGTGCTACTAAAACAGTACTTTTCAGTACTACTTTTTCCACTATTGATCCCTTTACGATCCTTGTTTGGACCCGTGCCTTCGATTTTTCGTTGGACCCGTTGGCGAAAGCTAGCGGTGGTAATCCTTCTTGGACACCGTCTTGGGAAAAAACCTCTCGAAGGTCACGTCTTCTTTCGTTTATTAATTAAACATGGTATCAACAACAAACAAAAGGAAGGGTGAATCTCTGAATTCACTACTTCCTTCCAAAAAAGTGGGTTTTAAAACTGTCACTACACTTGGCAAGAATGGAAGAAAGGACGTTTCCCCGGAATGCGAACTTTCTTCCAAGGGTGAAATGAATAATTGTATCGAAATGAGCAATCAGTTCGATGCTCTAGACAAATTTTCCGAACACCAAATCGAAGCAGCTTCTAGCCCAGGCTCTTTGATTCAAGTGAGGAAGCAAAGAGTGCCGCCTATCGTGGTCAGTTGTTCCGAATTTGGGGGATTTAGGCAGGAGATCTTAAACTCCATTAGGGGAATCAAGGTTTCCTTCCAAATCGCAAAGAAAGGAGACTGTCGCGTTTTGCCGGAAACTCTTAAAGATCGTGAACTTCTTCTCAGACATCTTGAAGAGAAGAAGCACAAATTTTTTACCTATGACGACAAAACTGAACGTTTGTTCAAAGTTGCCTTGAAAGGTCTCTCAAGTGACTATAAGTCACCTGAAGAGATCAAAAATGGAATAAATGATTTACTTGGATTTTCCCCAGTCCAAGTAATCATTATGAAAAAGGGAACCCAATCTGGCATTGTTCGGAAAGGGCTTTCTCAAGAATATTATTTAGTTCACTTTAACAAAAAAGAACTAAATAATATTAAAGCTTTAGAAAAAGCAAAACTTATGTTCGATGTCCGTGTGACATGGGAACATTTACAGAAACCTGGAGGAAATTACCAGAACCCCACTCAGTGCCGTCGGTGCCAAAAGTGGGGTCATGGTACAAAAAATTGTCGCATGGATGCTAAATGCATGATTTGCGGAGGTTCTTCTCACGCTAAGGACGTCTGTCCTGTGAAAGAAGATACCAGAAAGTTTGAATGCGCCAATTGCAAGGGCCCTCATAAATCTAACTTTTGGGAATGCCCTTTACGCAAAAGGGTCATTGAGGCTCGTGCCAGGCATATGAAAGATAATATTCGTTACGATAACGGTCGTTTCCGCAATTTGCCTGGTAGAGTATCGAACAATGCTCATTTTTCAGTTAACGATCGCTTGTCACGAATCATACCCATCAGGAAGATCATAATCATGCTCATTCACAAACTAATTTTAATCCGTCGGGTAGCCGTTCGAATCTTTCAATTTCGAATGTATCTACCCACGGAAAATCCTTTGCCGATATCGTAGCAGGAAATTTGAACTCCTCCCCTGTTCGATCCATGGGTACCCATTCTACTTGTTTCAAATCAAATGGAAAAAACCCTACCGCCACAGGTAACTCCGCTTCTTCGTCTACCGAAAATTCTAATGGGAAATCACATGACATGTCTGCCTCTGATTTTAATTTTCTAACTGAACAATTGAATCTAATGATTGATGCAATGTTCAAAGCCACCACTATGACTGAAGCAGTCCAAGTAGGTGTAAAATTTACAAATCAAATTGTTATTGGATTACGTTTTTCTAATGGATCCAAATAATAATTTAAATATTTTAAATTGGAATACTCGATCTCTGAATGGTAAAGAGGACGAGCTGTTTAATTTTATTACGGTTAATAACGTGCATATAGCAGTTATTACCGAAACGTATTTAAAACCTGGATCTAAACTCAAAAGAGATCCTAACTTTTTTGTTTATCGTAATGATCGACTTGATGGGGCATGTGAGGGAGTTGCAATCATCATTCATAGGCGTATAAAACATCAACTGTTTTCATCATTTGTTTTTGAAACTTTAGGTGTTTCTGTTGAAACACAGTTTGGTAAATATACTTTCATAGCTGCCTATTTGCCTTTTCAATGCTCTGGACAGCAAGTTAATTTGCTCCAAACTGACTTGCGAAGATTGACTCGCAATAAGTCAATTTTTTTTTTGTCATTGGTGACTTTAATGCCAAACATCGGTCATGGAATAATTCTCAAAGTAATTCCAACGGCAGAATTTTATTTGATGAGTGCTCTTCAGGATATTTCTCAATTCAATACCCTGATAGCCCTACATGTTTTTCCTCTTCTAGAAATCCATCTACGATTGATTTGGTCTTAACCGACAATAGTCATCTTTGTAGCCAACTGATTACTCATGCTGATTTTGATTCTGATCATGTCCCTGTTACATTTCAAATATCCCAAGAAGCGATTCTCAATCCCATCAGCTCCACTTTCAATTATTTACGAGCCGACTGGAATATATATATAAAACGTATGTTGACTCTAATCTTGATGTTAACATTTCTTTAGAAACTAAACTTGATATTGACAATGCTCTTGAAACTTTAACAAATTCCATTGTTGAAGCCAGAAGCATTGCAATTCCAAAATGTGAAGTAAAATTTGAATCCGTGATTATAGACGATGATCTTAAACTCTTGATCCGTCTTAAAAACGTGAGGAGAAGGCAATTTCAACGCACTCGCGATCCTGCTATGAAAATTATATGGCAGGATTTGCAGAAAGAAATCAAAAAGCGTTTTGCTCAATTAAGAAACAAAAATTTTGAAAATAAAATTTCTCAATTGGACCCTCTAAGCTTTTTGGAAATTATCTAAAATCTTGAAAAAATCTCAGAAGCCTATACCGGCATTGAAAGAGGAAAACAAATTATTACTAACTAATTGCGAAAAAGCTCAAAAACTTGCTATGCAGTTTGAAAGTGCGCACAATTTTAATTTAGGACTTACTAGTCCAATTGAAAATCAAGTTACTCAGGAGTTCGAAAATATTCTCAATCAAGAGAACGTTTTCGAAAATGCCTGGGAGACTGATTTGGAAGAAGTGAGAACTATTATAAAAAAAAAATCAAAAATATGAAAGCTCCTGGCGATGATGGAATTTTCTACATCCTCATCAAGAAACTTCCAGAAAGTAGTTTATCATTTTTAGTTGATATATTTAACAAATGTTTTCAATTAGCATATTTTCCTGACAAATGGAAAAAAGCTAAGGTTGTTCCAATTTTAAAACCAGACAAAAATCCTGCAGAAGCTTCTAGCTATCGTCCAATCAGTTTGCTTTGCTCCATTAGTAAACTTTTTGAAAAGGTTATTTTGAACAGAATGATGGCTCACATCAACGAAAATTCATTTTTTTCCAATGAACAGTTCGGATTCCGCAATGGACATTCGACCACTCATCAACTTTCACGTGTAACAAATTTGATCCGTTCCAACAAATCTGAAGGCTACTCTACTGGTCTTGCTCTTCTAGACATAG
This sequence comes from Aedes aegypti, assembly GCF_002204515.2. Lineage (NCBI taxonomy): Eukaryota > Metazoa > Arthropoda > Insecta > Diptera > Culicidae > Aedes > Aedes aegypti. The sequence continues at coordinate 235,753,640 of NC_035108.1, read as the reverse complement.
AAAAAGCATTCGACAGTGTTTGGCATGAAGGTTTGATCGTAAAATTAAAAAACTTTAATTTTCCAACATACATTGTTAGAATAATTCAAAGTTATCTGTCAAATCGTACACTTCAGGTTAATTATCAGAACTCCAGATCTGAAAGACTTCCTGAAAGAGCTGATGTTCCCCAAGGCAGCATTTTGGGACCAATATTATACAATATTTTCACATCTGACTTACCTGAGTTACCTCAGGGATGTCAAAAGTCTTTGTTTGCGGATGACACAGGCCTCTCCGCCAAAGGTCGAAGCCTGCGTGTCATCTGTAGTCGATTGCGAAAAAGTTTGGATATTTTTTCTTCATACTTGCAAAAATGGAAGATTTCTCCTAATGCTTCTAAAACTCAACTAATAATATTCCCACATAAACCAAAAGCTCTTTATTTGAAACCTTCAAGTAGATATGTTGTCACGATGAGAGGGATTCCAGTAATTTGGTCAGATGAAGTTAAGTATCTAGGGCTCATGCTTGATAAGAATTTAACTTTCAAAAATCACATTGAGGGCATTCAAGCCAAATGTAATAAATATGTGAAATGTCTTTATCCCCTTATTAATAGGAAATCAAAACTTTGTCTTAAGAACAAGTTTTTGATATTAAAACAAATTTTCAGGCCAACCATGTTGTATGCTGTACCAATATGAACTAGCTGTTGTAATACCAGGAAGAAAGCTCTGCAGAGAATTCAAAATAAAATTTTGAAAATGATTCTGAGGCTTCCTTTATGGTATAATACCAATGAGTTACATAGAATATCCAATGTTGAAACATTGGATCAAATGTCAAATAAAATAATAAATAATTTCAGGCAAAAATCGTTACAATCTTCTATTACCACGATTAATGCGTTATATGTTTAGGTTAAGTTAGGTTAAGTATATTTAAAGCGTTTTTTTTTCTCTTATAAGCAGGTGAAATCAACTCACCTGTAAAAAATCTGAACTGCTACGGCAAATGAAATGTTATATGTTGTTAACAAAATGTTAATAAAATCTTAAATTTGTTTTACCAAATTAGGATGATAGTGTTGTCTAATAACACAGAACACCTAGATATAAGTAATGAATGTAATGTTTGGAATGAAACTTATAAAGAAATTAAAAAAAAAAAACAATTTTGTTATTATATTAAAATCGGTAAGTTGTTGATGTTTGGCGGTTTCTGAAAATTTGCGTGACTTCTGAAAATGAATAACATTACTGAACATATCAACCACCGTTTTTTAATTAGAGCTAAAAATCTCTTGGATACATACTATTGTTTTTGAACAAATCTATGAAACTTTTTTTTAGAAAATGACTGTAATGTAATGATTTTATTGCAGATGAAATTATTTGTAGTTCGCCATTCAAATTTTATCCAATCCGGATTTCCAGTGCACCAAACTTAGACATATTGTATGGAAAAACAGCATTTGATTACTAGCTTTTGTCACTGTCTGTATGTCTGTTTTTCTGTGTTTTAATTTTTACCTTTCAAAAACTGGAAGTTTCTGCACAAATGCTAAGGACTACAATATGATGTCTGTTTTATTTCTTCAGGTACACGCCAAACCAGTCTTTAAAATATCTAGAATTGATGTAAATTATGTAAATTTACACCTAGACCTGTGATTTTGTAAAATTATTTTTGCAATTTCTCTTCGTAATAGGTTGTTTTCCATCACGCCAATCTGACATGAAACGGCCTACTTTACTGCATTGAAGTATGCAGTGCGGGAATATTAATTACGCAACTGAAACCAGTGCTGTAATGATTCATTATGCAACTGTTTTGAGTTCCGTTATGAATCATAACACAACCATTTTTCAGAAATGTAAAATAATGGTGAATGCATTCCGATATAATTTCTGATACCCTCAAGTGATCTTTTATGAAATTGCAAAAAATGTTGTACGTAACTCGTTGCAGAACTCGATTTTTACAGCACTCGTAGTAATTATCCTACTCGGCAAGCCTCGTAAGATAAGTTTACGACTCGTGCTGTAAAAATCATCATTCTGCAACTTGTTCCGTAAACTACTATTAATATCTGTTTTTTATATGTGAACTACTCAACTGACAAATTAAATTAATTTTTATTTTAGCGAAAAAAAAAATCTTTAACGGAATGAAATACAACATTTTATATTTGAACACACGATGGCAGTTCAATATTACCGGTTTTATACAATCGCCCAGTTTTGTCAAGCGTTTCTTGCATTACCGTAAAATTTCTGCCATGAGCGGAAAGCCACAAATCAAAACCGTCTCAAATCATCAGCCATGTCAAGCGTGTACGGTGGCTTGGCGAATATGATTCGAAGACATATATCAAAAATCCTACACAGTATTTCTCGATGATCGCACTTAGGCAAACTTTCATGCAAGTTGCTCGATTCTCTGCATTTACTGAAGCAGCTCCAGGCAGAGAGACTCCAACAAGTTTTCTCGTTGGTCATACCAGGCGGCGATTGCTTCACGTTTTTGAGCAAAGCGAGTTCCATATCCGCACAGAGCGTGTGACGTATGACAGAGTGACTGATTTATTGTGAAAAATTCGATATAAATTACAAGCGTGATTTGACGTCGCGGTTTTGTGAAGGAACTGATTATATGGAGCTAGCAAACGTGCTTATTGATTTTGCCTGGAAATGACCATCAGGTAATAAATATAGTTTATTGAAACAGCTATTGTTAAGGGAGTTATTTATCACATATAAAGTTTAGTTTGAACCTCAAAATGGAAAATTATATTTACAGCATTAGCAATTCATTGATTCATTGAATATCTCGGTTAGAGATAGATGCATCTAGAAAAATCAGTGTTTAAAGAAGAAAATATACCACGACCAAGATTGATTTCAGATGATAATATATAAATGCTCAAATACCCACAGTGCATTTTCAAATCTTTTCTTCTATAAAAAAAAAACTTTTCGAAACAAAGTTACACAATCACTAATTACTTACTACATTTTTTCTTAAGAGTCCATTTATTTGGATGTTTAAACGAACCAGTATTTAATCGACTTGAACAGACTTTAAAATAAAAATTAAATCAACTATTTTTAATGATTTGTAAAATAATAATAGCCTCTTGTCCTCGAGCTTTTTAAACAAAGTTTATTTCTTTCTAAAGAATGTTCACAACAAAAGTTTAAATCACAAACAGCAAACTTCGAGAACCGCTGCCACAGAGCTTACGTTCTTCTTCTTGGCATTAACGTCCCCACTGGGACAGAGCCTGCTTCTCAGCTTAGTGTTCTTATGAGCATTTCCACAGTTATTAACTGAGAGCTTTCTATGCCAACATTGCCATTTTCGCATTCGTATATCGTGTGGCAGGTACGATTATACTCTATGCCCAGGGAAGTCAAGGAAATTTCCATTACGAAAAGATCCTGGACCGACCGGGAATTGAACCCAGACACCTTCAGCATGGCTTTGCTTTGTAGCTGCGGACTCTAACCACTCGGCTAAGGAAGGCCCCAGAGTTTACGTATCTGATGGAATGAACTGGACCACGCAATTATAATGTCGCTCCCAGAAGCGATTCGGGCAATTATATTTGCATGTTTTGCATCACCGAACAGATTCGATAAATATTGCGGCGAAGCGTGCATACATTAAATGTTAACATAAATTATGATTAATTATAAATCATTCAGTAAATTAACATGACTTTTTGGTGCGCTTGTTGGCGTTTTTCCTATGCACTTAACTGCCATGCAGCCCTCGACTGGTAATGAAACACAGCCGTGAAATTGAGGCCACAAATGATATATACGCCTTTCGTTGTAAACAATTTGAATAAATAATTTTGAATTATATTCACATGCAAGTGTATAATTAATACCAGCTGGCAAAGGCGTTACAAGAGATTTCTTTGACTTTTTTTTGACTTTGACTATTTTAATAATAATTGTTTGTTAGTATTTCTTTCACATTTACAATTTATGTAGCTTGTTATAAATGCAAAATGTTAAACTTAAGTAATCATAGTAAGTTGAGAAGCATAGAGTTCAGGAATGTTATCCTTCCTATAGTATTCAGGTCAATACCTGGGAGGGAGGTACCGATATAACACACGAAATAGACACAAAGTTATTTCGAATTGCAAGAAAACTCCAGCTTGCCAACGACAATCAAGGCAGACTTGATGAAAATCACTAGTTTCCTTTTGTTGTGTTCCTTTGATCATTCTGGACAAACATTGAAAAAGGGTTAAAGTTTTCTGTACATTTAATTTTCGTTTTTATTGGAAAAAGTAAAATAATGCGTATATGAACACTTTATATTCAATCGGGATAAAAGATGCTATTGTGACATTACTTTTGAATAAGCATGAATAGCTTTTCAATCGATTTTTTTGTCACATTTGATATAATGCAAAACAAAATTTTAATCAATTACGCTTTTATCATGTTTGTCCATGCCTTTTCCTTATGCAACTGTTTTGAGTCACGTAATGAATCATTATACAACAATTTTCAGAAAATTTAAAATGATGTTGAGTGCATCGCGATATGATTTCTGACACCTTCAAGTAGTCTTCAACGAAACAGCAAAAAATGTTGTACATAACTCGTTGCAGAGCTCAATCCTTACAGCGCTCGTCGTAATTGCTCAATTCGGCAAGCCTCGTTGGATAAACGTACGACTCGTTCTTTAAAAACCGTCATTCTGTAATTTGTTGCGTAAACTACTATTAAAGTTATACAATACCGAATATGTCATCACTAAACTAAAAATGGACTACGATAAATTTCATTACATAAAGAAGCTTTTTCAAATTATTTTTCAACAAGCACTACTTCATTTCATCAGAGAAACCTTATTTCACCAGAAAAAAAATGTTTGTACTTGTATGGAAATTCTGTTGGCATTGGCATAAGGAGTGTTTATTTTATAAAGTGGACACCTTGTTTATGCTATATCTTTTTTATTTATTGATAAAATCGCAATCGGTTTTCTGTGCATTGTTCATCTATTATTCTACAATGTTATGAAAATATAAAATTTTACAAAATGCTTTTGGTTGAAGAACTGAATAGTTTTTGCAACAACTCCTAAGCAAAGCTGTTCGTCAAAGTTGAACATTATTTTTTGCATAACAAAAATCCTCATTATTATGAACAAATTGTATGTTGGTATCCTTTACTATTCTACTGAAGATTGAGCTTCAAAAAAATCAATAATATTCTACCATTCTCTAACACTAGCTCATTTTAGTTATTCATTATTTATGGCCTAATTTGCTGTTACACCATCTTTTTACTCCCAGCAAAAAAATAAAGAAAAAAGTGTGTTAAAATTTAGATTGGTTTAGATTGCTAAAGAAACTTTATTTTTACAAAAGACAGCTAAATCTTGAGTTTTAATCGCAATCTTAGGTACAATTTTTACCGTTTCATTAAAAAATCCCATACTTCTAAAATTATGTACAACGCATATTATCGATCTACAGCAAAAATTGAGCGTTTTTCTCCGAATATTTTGATAGGTACCTACCTTGATGGCTACAGCGTAGTATCACGCCATTGCCGGGCGTATTGTAGAGCTCCATCTTCGTCAGTCTTGGGCGAAACTTCTCCAGTTACCCCGAACGTTTAGGGTCGCCAGGTCCTCTTCCACTGCGCACAGCCAGCGTAGAGTAAGGTGGGGCAAAAGTTCGACCTTAGTGGTATAATCAAAGTTTCCAGGAAAACAATAGCAGTTTGAACAAAACAAATACCATACAATGAACCTTCAATATATTGGCTATAATTTTGCTGAACAAACTTGTGTCAAAATATTAACCCATTTTTATTTATAACAATTTCAAAATTGATTGTCTTAAACGAACTTTTGCCCCACCGGTGGGGCAAGAGTTCGAATCTAGTGTGGGGCAAAAGTTCGCTGGCTAAAATACATAACATCGATACTTTTATGACAGGCATACTTTACATCAGCCGTTAACTTAAATATGCCGAAAAATACACACTAAATTTTCATCAAAAAATTGCCCAAAACAGGGTTAATTGTAATATACTTGAAAATAGCAGTTTTTCGCAAAACTAAGTGGAAATGTAAAATTTTGGTGACATTTTTCGCACGATCAGACAAATTTTGCTAAATTTGAAGATAATATGTGGATTTTAGGTAATTTGCAAATTTTTCTGTGAGTTTATGCATGGGTCGAACTTTTGCCCCGCTGATTCGAACTTTTGCCCCACTATGGGCTAAAAATTGTTTTCAAGGATTTATGCAAAAACTAATACACCTCCAAGCCTCCTTATGATAGGCCTAGAAACGCCCTTACATAAAATATTGAAAAAGATTTTATCTTCTATTGGTTCCATGCAACGAAAGTTTGACCAAAAATTACAATTTTCACGTCGAAAAACAACAAATAGCCATAACTTTTCCAAATCTCAATCGATTTTTATGATATTTGGAGTGAAAGTCTCTTACTTGAATAGCATTCGAGCCACCATGAAATTAATGAGTTTAGTTTTGAATTGAGCTAGAAATATTAAAAAGAAACTCTTGCCCCACTCAAACTTTTGCCCCACTTTACTCTATTCGTGGTCTTCCCCGAAGCCACCAACCTCTACCTGGATCCCTGCTGAATATTATTTTCGCAATTCTTTCTTCCGACATTCGCACTAAGTGACCAGCCCACTGAAGTCTGCCGTATTTTACACGATTGATAATATTCGCATCTTTGTACACTTGATACAATTCGTGATTCATGCGTCTGCGCCACACACCATTTTCGAGTTTCCCAACGAGTATTGTCCGCAGCACTTTACGCTCGAAAACACCGAGGGCTTTCCGGTCTGACTCTTTCAACGTCCACGCTTCGTGCCCGTAGAGAGCCACCGGAAGAATCAATGTTTTATACAGGGCGAATTTTGTTTTTGTTTGCAAGCTGCGGGACCTAAGTTGGTTACGTAGTCCGTAAAAGGCCCTATTCGCAGCCGCAACACGTCTTTTCACTTCCCGGGAAACATCGTTGTCACAAGCTACAAGTGCTCCAAGGTAAACAAATTCTTCAACAACTTCAAACACATCCCCATCAAACACTACCGCAGCACTTACACCACCATGCCTGACTCTATCTCTACATGCAACCATGTACTTCGTTTTGGTACAATTAATGGTCAGCTGTCTCCCTCTTCAGAGGCACGAAGGCCTCTTCCACTGACCTGCGATCAATTCTAATTAGGTCTATATCGTCCGCAAAGCCAAGGAGCATGTGCGACCTTGTGATAATAGTGCCATTTCTCTGCACGCCAGATCTCCTAATAGCACCCTCGAGTGCAATGTTGAACAGTAAATTCGAAAGTGCGTCTCCCTGCTTCAAACTGTCTAACGTCGCGAACGAGGTTGACACCTCGTCTGCGATCCGAACACTTGATTTCGAACCAACCAGCGTAGCACGTATCAGCCTAATTAGTTTCGCCGGATAACCATTTTCAGACATTATCTGCCAAAGCTCATTTCTTTTCACTGAGTCGTACGCCGCCTTGAAATCAATAAATAGATGGTGAGTCTGCAAGTTATACTCCCGGAATTTGTCTAGGATCATTCGCAAGCTAAACATCTGGTCCGTTGTCGAACGGCCCTCACGAAAACCAGCTTGGTATTCGCCGACGAAGGACTCCTCGAGCGGTCTCAGTCTGTTAAACAGGATGCGCGACAGAATTTTGTACGCCGAATTCAGCAGGGTAATTCCTCTGTAATTGGCACACTCCAGTCTGTGCCCTTTCTTGTAGATAGGGCGGATGAGGCCATCCAACCAGCCGGTGGGCAATTCTTCGTCCTCCCATACCTTTAGAAGTACTCGGTGGATCGACTAGTAAAGCTGCTCGCTTCCGTGCTTGAGAAGCTCGACCGGGATCTCGTCCTTCCCAGCAGCCTTACAGTTCTTCAGCTCGCTGATAGCCTTTTTAACCTCTCCTATGGTCGGTGGGTCCACAGCTTGATCATCATCACCTATGTTCATCCTGTTCCTCGCTACATTTCCATTCTCACCGTTCAACAATTGCTGAAAGTGCTCCTTCCACCTGGCAGCCACCGCCGTTTTATCGGTCAGCAAATTCCCTTCTCGGTCATTGCACATGGCGGGCACTGGTACGGTATTGTGCCGCGCACCGTTGACCGTTGCATAAAATCTCCGCATATCATTCCGGTTCATGCTCTCTTGAGCGTCAGCTACCACACTTTCTTCGTGCTGCCTTTTCTTTATGCGGTGGATTCGCTTTTCTTCGGCTCTCGCTGCCCTGTACCGCTCTCTGTTTTGTCGGGTACCGGCCATAAGCATATGGCTTCTGGCGACATTTTTCATGTCTGTCACCCTTTGGCACTCTTCATCGAACCAGTCGTTTCGATTTACAACCGTCTCAACCCTAATGTAAAAGTGCTCGAATCGATAGTTGTTTTAAAGGTTTTAAAATTTTGGTTAAAGTCCAGTCGGAGGATAGTGTGTGTTGGTTAAGTAGTACCAGGAAAGAAAATTTTTAATATGAAATAGGTAATCAAGAAATTGAACCGGAAACCTAAATGAAAAAAAAAAGAAATTATAAGGGGTCCTGGAACGGAGATCAAATCTACTCGATCTTTCCCGTTCAGACCACCGGACTGAGAAGATCGTTATAAAGTGAATATTTCAAAAGAAGCTAATTAAAAGTGTTTGCTAAGTTTGCTAAAAAGTATGAAGTTCTAAATCTAATTAAACAAAGTTTAATGTGAAATGTTTTCCTAAAGCTATTTTCAGAGTGAAGTTTTGCAAAAATTCCATTATTTAAAAAAATCGTGAGTCTAGTTGAGGAAGAAATTCTATCAGGGTGAGCACATGTTAATTGAGTTTTAATTAAGTGATATCTAATTACAATTTAAACAAAAAAATAGGAAAATCAATCGTGAGTCATTCATAGCCAGTAAAAATACGGAGAAGAAAAGTCTAGCTGAATTGTGAGGTAAATTCAAGAAGTGGTATTGGTGGTATTTTTGGTGCTAATTAAGTTTGGATTTCACAGTCACCAGCAGTGACCACACCGCCATTGGGTGGTTCTTCTTCTTCTTCTTCTTGGTATTAACATCCCCACTGGGACAGAGCCTGCTTCTCAGCTTATTGTTCTTATGAGCACTTCCACAGTTATTAACTGAGAGCTTTCTATGCCAAAGTTGCCATTTTCGCATTCGTATATCGTGTGGCAGGTACGACGATACTTTATGCCCAGGGAAGTCAAGGAAATTTCCTTTACGAAAAGATCCTGGACCGACCGGGATTCGAACCCAGACACCTTCAGCATGGCTTTGCTTTGTAGCCGCGGACTCTAACCACTCGGTTGGTTAGTGGGGGTGTATAGTGTGGAAGAGCGAATCGTCGCTTGTGCATGCGAGTCCATCACCGCCAGCACAGAAACCAATAGCACCTATCTTCAACACGTGTGCTAAGGATCAGACGAGGGGCGATCCCCTGGGGATATTTTTCGCCTCGTGGCTCCAGGCCACTAAAGATATACCCAGAGAGCGTGGCTAACGGTGTAAGGAGTCCGGCCTCGCGAGCACCACACGTCACCACGTGGTTGCAGAGATTTGCGAGACGTCTGAGTGAGGAAAGTCTGCCACCGCCGGAGTGAATCGACCTTGACTCACGTCCCGGGAAAAACCCATGGTAATCAAGCCGTCTGATCCGTGTTCCATCCACCCCATCATCGGGATCCATCTCGTCGTGGTGTTGTTTACATCGACCGTCGCTGGATCGAGCTTCGCCCGAGCTCAATTCGTGGACGACGCCCATACGACGACCCCGAACCTCGTGCTGCCGTGAGATTGAAGCAGTACGATCCTCCACAGTTTCATCGGGGCCTACCGTCCCGACTCTCGAAAGTGATCGTACAAGAACCGACGGCCGGCGGCAGTTATCCGCCAGGTAACCCACGAGTCTACGGAGAGCTGTAAGTACCAAAACCATAACACGACAGTACTGAACCGATTTGGTACCACCACTAATAACAGTAACGGCCGATGGGATTGTAATAGTAGTGAAAACGAGAGTAATTTGTTTCGACTCACAGAGAACCGATAAATAGATTTGCAAGTGACGTCACTGATAGGATTTTTTTTAAATAAATTGTTGCAAACTCAAGGAAATGTTGCAGAGATGAGAGATAGCTAGGAAAGAAGTGTTGCATGCAACCAAATACAAAATTTAGTAGCTTTTGAAACTAAATTAATTTTTTTTTTTCCTAATAATAAATAGATTTTTGATAACAATTTAATTCTTTTGATCAGCTTCAAAAAGTTTTAACTTAATTTTATGGATAAACTTTAGGAATGTTTAACCCTTCCATTACCAACCCCCCTAAACGAGTGTTGGAAAAAACACGTTTTGGGCTGTAACTTTTTTGTTTTTTGATATTTTCAAACCAAATTTTGACACAAGAAGCGCATATCCTTTTAGTTTGAGGGCTTGGACAGAATTTTAGGATTGGTCACCTGGTTCCGGAGTTATTCCGGAATCAAAATGGGTGTTTCGAAATGGCCACTTTCGAAAAAGTGAATTTGCAATATGAAATCAGCTGATTTTTTACAATGATTAGTTCCGTAACGATGAGGACGGATGTCTACAAGGCCATCATGGTCACTGCATGCCGCGGATCACAATTTCCGGATGTTCCGGGGAACCGGTTCCGGGGCCATTTTTGGAAGCGAGTAAATACTATCATGCGACACATCAAACTTCATGATTTTTCAAATGATTGCATTCTATGGCTGAGCTGCACAGTTCAGAACCCATTTGGCCACTTTGGAACCGGTATCCGGGTTTCCGAGGAACCGGTTCCGGGGTCAATTATTAAAAATCAGTGAACATTGTCATGCGACACATCAAACTTCATGATTTTTCAAATGATTGCATTCTATGGCTGAGCTGCATACACACTCCGAAAAAATCATGTGATTTTACGTCTTTTGGATGCACATAAAAGAAGCGAACCAAATGACGTGAAATTGTTTCACATTTTAAATACGATGGTGTCTGATTCGGGAAATGTCAATCATAGCGGCATCGTTTTCATGTCCTCCATCATGTAAAATTACATTTTTCTTTCAATACATCTTTCAGAACCAATATTTACGTCATTTCATCACTTACATTATGTGTCATTCTGTCATAATGTGAATTACGTCCGGAGTGATTTTCATTATTTTTAAGAGTGAGTTCAGAACCCATTTGGCCACTTTGGAACCGGTATCCTGGTTTCCGAGGAACCGGTTTCGAGGTCAATTATTAAAAATCAGTAAAAATTGTCTTGCAATACTTCAAACTTCATGATTTTTCAAATGATTGCATTATATGGCTGAGCTGAACAGTTCAGAACCCATATGGTCATTTTGGAACCGTTATCTGGGTTTCTGGGGAATCGTTTGCGGGATCAAAAGATGAGTTTATACTGTCATACGATACACCAAACATTACAATTTTTAAAGATAGTATATTTCATGAATAAGTTGCAATGTCTGGGATCTATGAGGCCACTATGGAACCGATATCCGGGTTTTCGAAGAACCGTCTCGAAGGTGAGTACATATTGTCTGGCGACTTAATGGATGTCTCATATACTTTTTTAATCTTCCATAACTCACTCTTGAGAATTTAAAACGCAGGTTCCATAAGAAAGTTTCTGGTTCAAGTATCATATACAATCGACTCTTCATAACTCGATATTCAAGGGACCATCGACTTATAGAATTATCGAGTTATAGAACATGTCGATAACAAAAATTTTAAAATCAAAGGCTTAAATTTCTATATTTCCTATGCTTTTATAATCACTTCTGCAAGCAGACAATATTATTTTGTTGATAGCATTTTGAAAAAATATCTTTGAACACTTTTTTCAAAATATTCGAAAAATCCCTCATTTTAAGTAAAAATTTTTTTTTTTATTTTTATGTTTTTAAACTTTTATTACAACTTTAATAAAAGACTTGTTATTCACTACCAAATCAGAAATGGTCCATGTTTCCCTGTATAAAAATGGGTTTTTAGATGGATATCGAGTTATGGAGGGAAATTTTCCTCCCACGTGGCATCGACAAGTGGAGACATCGAGTTATAGAAAAATCGATTTATGGAGAGCATGATGTATGGGAATTTGAAGGGACCGCAAAATCCATCGAGTTATAGAATATATCAAGTTATAGAACATCGAGTTGTGGAGAGTCGACTGTAGCTGTTTTTTTGAACACCAACACGGTAATGCTTCCAGTGCACGATTTGCCCTTTGAAGAAAGCACAACACTAGACAACAGACTAGCATGCAACGCCTAGTAGCACAGTTGAAATACATTTCTGACGAAAACTTTTCCGGACTCAAGCAGGAATCAAAGGAGTCAGCGAAGGGGTGTGGACCCCTTGACTCGATGCGGCTAAATGCTTGGTAGCACTAACCGCATGGCCACGAAGCCCACAAATTGTTTCACTTTAGTATTACGAAAAATACTGCATCGCAAAATTTAAAACTCGTAAAATATGCTATTCAACAGTTTTTAGTCGAAAACATGTAATACCCTCAATTGAATCAATGATTCCTAAGTAACCAAATGAGTTCTACATTGTGCAACTTACCCATATGACGCAAAAGTTGTTTTTATATAATTTTGTTTGATGTGTCGCTTGATAGCATATAGTCAAAAAATTGATCGCAAAATCGATTCCTCGGATACGCGGGTATCAGGTTCAAAGCAGCCAAATTAGCCAAAGACTTTGCAGTTCTTCCCCCAGAATGCAATATTAAAAAAAAATGTATCACATAACAGCATGTATTCATCTTCAAAAATTAAGATTTAATCGCTTCCTTGAAAATCAAATGGGTCGAGACAGTGTAGTTCAGCCATGAAATGCAATAATTTGCAGAATCCTGAAGTTTGATGTATGGCAGTACAGGTCGGACTCGATTATCCGGAGTTTCGATTTTGTTTTCACTCCGGATAATCGAATCCTCCGGATAATCGAATCACTAAGAAAAAATTGAAATCTTCGATAAAAGAACGTAAATATTATCTTTTTTGTTGTTTTATTTATATGAGGCGGTGGCGTAGCCAGAAATTATTTCTAGGAACAGTTGGGGTCTTTACAAGAAAAAATTTTTTTTTGACATTATACATTTGGCATACACAAGAAACCACTTTTTTAAACCTCCCTTTTCTTAAATACGCTCAAAACTGCAAAACCATTCATATTGTATATTGCAATACCAAATTATCTTAGATTTATGCATAAAAATTGAAAATCAAGAACATCAAAAAACAAATTCCGGATAATCGAGTCTAAAATTCCGGATAATCGAATCCCGGATAATCGAGTCCCCGGATAATCGAGTCTCCGGATAATCGAGTCCAACCTGTATTTACTTACCTTCGAAGACTCATCTAAAAAAATATTACTCCGGAACCGGTTCCACAGAATCCCAATGTATTAATAATAACAATATGTCGCATGACATTGTTTACTGATTTTCAATGATTGACCCCGAAAGATATCAGTTCTAAAGTAAACAAATGGGTTCGGAACTGTGCAGTCGCCTTTGAAGATTGTCCCCGAACCGGTACCCCGGAAATCGGTTCCAATGTGGCCAAATAGATCCCAAGCGCTGCAGCTCACCAATAGATTGTAAAAGCTTTCAAAATCGCGAAGTTTGATGTGTCGCATGACAATGTTCACTAATTTTTAATAATTGACCCCGGAACCGGTTCCTCAGAAACCCGGATACCGGTTCCAAAGTGGCCAAATGGGTTCTGAACTATGCAGCTCAGTCATAGAATGCAATCATTTAAAAAATAATGAAGTTTGATGTGTCGCAGGACAATGTTCACTGATTTTTAATAATTGACCCCGGAACCGGTTCCTCGGAAACCCGGATACCGGTTCCAAAGTGGCCAAATGGGTTCTGAACTATGCAGCTCAGTCATAGAATGCAATCATTTGAAAAATCATGAAGTTTGATGTGTCGCATGATAGTATTTACTCGCTTCCAAAAATGGCCCCGGAACCGGTTCCCCGGAACATCCGGAAATTGTGATCCGCGGCATGCAGTGACCATGATGGCCTTGTAGACATCCGTCCTCATCGTTACGGAGCTAATCATTGTAAAAAATCAGCTGATTTCATATTGCAAATTCACTTTTTCGAAAGTGGCCATTTCGAAACACCCATTTTGATTCCGGAATAACTCCGGAACCAGGTGACCAATCCTAAAATTCTGTCCAAGCCCTCAAACTAGAAGGATATGCGCTTCTTGTGTCAAAAAATATCAAAAAACAAAAAAGTTACAGCCCAAAACGTGTTTTTTTCCAACACTCGTTAATGGGGGTTGGTAATGGAAGGGTTAAAAGAACTTTTAGTAAATAGTTTTGAATTTTGCGTTGGAAAGGAAAACCAATTTTGGGAAGGAAGCTTGGGAGACTTGGAAGGTAAAAAGGAGGTGGATTCTTCAAAGGACTAGATCTTGAGTTAGCTGGGCAATCAAACAGTGGATTCTGGCAGACGACTTACGTCGTCTTGCGTTAAAGCTAGAATTTTGGAGGTCCTTGCAGGATCCTCCTTACACACTTCCCGCGCCGTTGTTGTCACAGCTTCGTGGATAGGGTCCCACAGGCTGTCGACGTCTCCAGCAACGTTGATTCTTCCCAACTGCTCGTGTAGTTGCTGACGGTACTGCGCAACTATCCCATCAGTCGACAAGCGTTGTATATTGAAGAGCAGCGTTCTGTGTGTTGCGGAACTCGTGACGCTGGATAACTGCGCCCGAATTTTAGCTACAACGAGATAATGATCCGAGTCGATATTAGGGCCTCGGAAGGTCCTGACATCAATGACATCTGAGAAATGTCGCCCATCAACCAGCACGTGGTCTATTTGGGAGCAGGCATCGCCACTCGGGTGTCGCCAGGTGTGTTTGCGGATATTCTTTCGTGCGAAGTAGGTATTGCTGATTGCCATCCCTCTAGCAGCAGCGAAGGTTACTAGTCGCAGGCCATTATAATTGGTAACGGAATGAAGGCTTTCCGTTCCAATGACGGGTCGGAAGAAATCTTCTTTCCCGATCTGCGCATTTGCGTCGCCGATGACTATCTTGACGTCTTGTTTTGGGCACTCTCCGTAGGCCTTATCCAGGCTTTCATAGAACTCTTCTGTAGTTGAAGAACTTGCCCTTCATTCTCAACACACAGACTCGATCGCTTACCGGTTTCCACCGAATAATTCGCTTCATCTGCTTCCCAATCACTATGAAGCCAACTCCACGTTCTGCTCTGTCGCCACCGCTGTAGTAGATGTGGTACTTGAATGAAGTGTTGGCGATGGGGTCCATCGCTCGGAATTCTCGTTCTCCGGTTCACGGCCAGCGTATTTCCTGGATAGCTGCCACGTTCACGCCAACATTCCGCAATTCACGAGCCAGGAGCCCAACACGCGCGGATTCATTCAAAGTTCTCACGTTCCAAGATCCAACTTTCCAATCGTTGTCCTTTATTCGTTGCCGGGTCTGTTGCCGTAAAATCAATCCGTTTGCTCTACTTTTGCCTTTCTTGGTTGTTGAAGAGTCTTCGATAGGCCACCTAACCAGGGTTGCGCTACCTACATCGTGCTAGAGGGGCTGCCTCCTCGGTACTGGCACGATACAGCATCGTCCGCTTGTTCTTTACATGATGACCACGGTCATAGCCATCACAACCATCCACCTTTATCAGGGCTTTGGACCTGTAACTCTGGTTCTCAATAGTTTCAAGTTCTTTCGGACATGCTACTATGGTGAGCCGTCATGCGCTAGCGGTGTTAAGTTCCATTAATATTTAAAAAATTTCTGTTAAAAAATCGATGAAAAATGATTTTATGATATCTGGAAAACTGTTATTCTAAAAATAACTTGATATTTTTCAGCAGGTTTCTGATTGATAATGGTTTGGAAGCACAAGCGTTTTTTGAAAATAAAAAATATAGATTGTTGAATTTTCGAACCAATTTCTAATACTCATTGATTTCGATAACCTCCAAAAATCAACCGTTCCAAACGTTGTGCCTTATAAGTGTGGGATTTAATTCTATTGAAGGCTTTTTAATTATCACAACATTGTGCACGATGTACAGAAAACCGATTGCGATTTAAATAATAAATTAAAAAGATATAGCATGTACAATGTGTCCACTTTATAAAATGAACAGTCCTTATGTGCACGGGGACTGGGTACTCTATATACCAGGTAGATTTAATTTCCCCGAAGTTTTGTTTTGATGAAAACAGAATAACAACAACAGAACGTGACAAAATTTGAACGTGACAAAATTGGAACAGACCACTTTAGCCGTTTGAATATCTTGAAACCTTCAAGAACCATCATTTTGTTTTTACGATTTTTTTTTTAATTTTGTCTTTTTTCAGCAAACCTCTTCAATGCTTGACTTTTTTGCTTATATGTTGTATTTCGATTAGACTGTAAATTATAGGAGACAATTAACTCATATAGCACACGTGTTATTATTGTGATAGATTAGCTTTCATATGTCCAGATGTAGTCATATATCAATTGACAGCCCGACCAGTGGATTACAACAGAGTTGTAACAGATTTTGTTACTCTGTTGGTGGATTTTTTTTCTAATAAAATAAGTTATAATTTTGGCTACGTAGTAGTTAAAATTACAAAAATTACAAAATAATTTTTTCTTCACTGAACAAAAATAAAACAAAATATTTTATAACTGAAACAAAAATGTTACTCATTATATTTGGAATCAAATAAGAATAAAACTCATTTTGTTATTTTCCATAACAGAATTATAACAAAATTAGTTGCTTTCTTTACATGAATAGAAAAGCACATGTATAAGCAAATGCTCTCAGATTTTTTATAACAAATTGTGTTATAGTTATGTCTTGAATTGAAATAAATTTAAAACAGCCTTTGTTATTATAACTGATTTTGTTTTAATTTTGTTATAATTTCCTCCTTCAATTCGTAGTGCTTCTAACAAAAATGAAACAAAATTTGTTATTTGTAACTAATCTTGATATAATTATAATAAAATTTTGTTGTA
The DNA here is from genome assembly GCF_002204515.2 of Aedes aegypti. Classification (NCBI taxonomy): domain Eukaryota; kingdom Metazoa; phylum Arthropoda; class Insecta; order Diptera; family Culicidae; genus Aedes; species Aedes aegypti. The sequence continues at coordinate 235,736,528 of NC_035108.1, read as the reverse complement.
ATCCACTGGTCGGGAGTCTTTAATTCTAACATGTATGTGACTAGAAAAATTTGTAGGATTTTACGAGGCCCTCAGTTTTTCTTTAATTTTAATTGAAGTTTTTTGTGATATTCTGCCGACTTTTTCAGAAAAAGATTCCATTTATCAGTGCAATTGGTAGTGACAGCAGATCTCCAATTTTTTTTTTAAGTTTAAATCTCGGAGGTTTTATTACAAAGCGTATAACCAACCACTGATGACCGAGACGTGATTGAACTCAAAACAATAGAAACGATCAGTTACGACTAGAGTAGGTCTTTCAGTGATCAAAAATAAATCTTCCCGTGCCTTTCACTACTGTTGACATAATTTGTATGTCACTAGCCGAATGAAGGCAATAAATAATGTTTCCAACGACTCTCTGACACCCCCGGAGTGCTGCGCCGTGCTCTCGGTGTATTATATGGCCAAAACAAGAAACCAGCAGATCAACTAAACGTTGTCAACAACACATTTGTCGCTGTCGTCATTAGAGCTGCGAAACCACAATCGTGCGTCTTGACACTGTCAGCTCAATATATGGAAGGTATGCAGCCGTGACAAGGGGACAATACGGCTCCCTGCACTGGGACAGTGATGTACTCTGAATCGCTTGACAAAGTCGTTCAAAATTCATAACCCTCTGATACCCAAATTTTTATCTATCTAAATATCATTTTTCGTTATCTAACATCGATCTAAACACGTTTTAGATTATGATTTATTTTTATTTGCGAATTTATGAATTTTGGTTTTAAGTTTTTCTAATTTTTCATCATGCACATCCCTATCCTTTTTCACTTTTTTTCGAAGCCTCTTCTGGCTATTGATTTTTGACAATACTAAAAATTTGAGTTTTACAGATACTTTTAAAAGTATGAATATATTATTTTCTTCCTGGAACATATTTTATTTTCCGTTTAACTAACGGCAAAACAGATCTGGCATTATTTTAATACCACCAGCCTCTTCTTCTGTGACAGGTTGGTTGTTGAAAAATATATAGTGAACACATTTTTATATTACACATTAAATGAGACTCACGCATTTGAAGGTAAAAAAATAATTAAATATTTCAAACATTTTCCAAAAATACAAAAATTGTTTCAAAAGTCAGAAAAAAAGTTGTCCTTATATGCGTATTATGGTCCAAGGTTTAAGCGAAAAATAAAATCATGTTGGTTTCCGAGCTACGACAAAATACAAAAAAAAAAAACAAAGTGTACCCCGTCTGAAGGCGGGGTTGGGTATTAGAGGGTTAGTTTATTTTAATAAATTTATGACAATAAAATGTATGTAAAATAAACACGTTCAATAATTGTATTTTTTATAAAAGTTTCCAAAAGATGATCTGACTCAGAAATTACCTCAAAAGTCTGTACTAATTCCATTTATTTAGGTAACATCTAAACAGATAACACTGAATCTACAATTTCACGCCACAATACTCGGCTTGTGGCCGCATCTCTCCATCCTCGGTTCTGCCCCACGCTCGCCAAATCGATGTGCACTTGATCCGCCCACCTAGCTCGCTGTGCTCCACGCCTTCTTGTGCCAACCGGATCCGACGCGAACACCATCTTAGCAGGGTTGCATTCCGGCATTCTTGTGACATGCCCTGCCGGGCGTATCCTTTCAGCTTTAGCCACCTTCTGGATACTGGGTTCGCCGTAGAGTTGGACGAGCTCGTGGTTCATCCTTCGCCGCCACACACCGTTTTCCTGCACACCGCCAAAGATCGTCATAAGCACCCGACATTTGAAGACTCCAAATAATTGCAAATCCTCCTCGACCATCGTCCATGTTCCATGGCCTTATGATAGTTTTGTACATGGTTCATTTGGTGCGGGTGTGAATCTGTTTTGACCGTAGCTTCTTGTGGAGGCCATAGTAGGCCCGACTTCCACTGATGATGCACCTCCGTAGTTCACGGCTAACGTTATGGTCAGCCGTCAGCAAGAATCCAAGCTAAACGAACTCGTCGACCACCTCGAACATCCCCGTCAATCGTAACACTGCTACCTAGACGAGCCCTGTCGCGCTCGGCCGCACCAGCTAGCATATACTTTGTCTTGGTCGCATTCACCACCAGTCCAATTTTTGCTGAATCGCGTTTCAGGCGGGTGTACAGGTCTGTCACCTTTTCAAATGTTCGGCCGACAATGTCCATATCATCCGCGAAGCAAACAAATTGACTGGATCTCGTAAAAATCGTATCCCAGCTGTTGAACCTGGCTCTCCGCATAACACCCTCTAGCGCAATATTCAACAACAGGCACGAGAGTCAAGCACCTTGTCGTAGTCTCCGGCGGGATCCAAACGAACTAGAGTGTTCGCCTGAAACCTTCACACAATTCCATCGCTGCTCTTATCAGATTCGTGAGCTTCCCGGGAAAGCTGTTCTCGTCAATGTTTTTCCATAGCTCTACGCGGCCACCTTGATATCGGTGAAAAGGTGTTGCATTGGGACCTGGTATTCACGACATTTTTTGGAGAATTTGCCGTACAGTAAAGATCTGATCCATTGTCGATCGGCCGTCAACGAACTCGTTTACTGCAGGTGACAGACAACGGAAGATGATCTGGGAAAATACTTTGAATGGTGATTGCTCGGAAGTTCTCACAATCTAACTTGTCGTCTTTCTTGTAGATGAGGCATATTACCACTTACTTCCACTCCTCCGGTAGCTGTTCTGCTTCCCAGATTGTGCCTACTAGCCGATGCAGACAAATGGCAAGTCTCTCCGGGTCCATCTTTATGAGTTCAGCTCCGATACCATCCTTACCAGCAGCTTTATTGTTCTTGAGCTGGAGAATGGCATCCTTAACCTCCCTCAAAGTGGGGCTGGTTGGTTTCTATCGCCCACAGTACTGGCGAAGGCATTTCCTCCGTTGTCCCATCCTTCATTGCCTGTACTCTCAGCGCCATTCAGGTGTTCGTCAAAGTGCTGCTTCCACCTTTCGATCACCTCCCGCTCATCAGTCAAAATGCTCCAATCTATATCCCTGCCGATCTCGGCTCGCGGCACGAAGCTGTTGCGGGATGCGTTGAGCTTCTGATAGAACTTACGTGTTTCTTGAGACCGGCACAGCTGTTCCATCTCCTCGCACTCCTTCTCCTCCAGGCGGCGTTTTTTCTCCCGAAAGAGGCGGGTTTGCTGTTGCCGTTTCCGTCTATAACGTTCCACGTTCTGTCGGGTCCTGAAGGACCAAATTTTGAGACACCGCAGTACCTCAAGCGGAAATTTCTTTCTCTCAAGAAAGAACACTACTTTTCTACCAACACTTTATTTCACTTCACTATTTTCACTTGAGCCTTAGCCAGCTCACTTTACTTTACACTACACTTGAACGATAGCCGGGTCAAATTATACAGTTCCGTTGGTCGCGGTTGGTGTGCTGCTTATATAGCCCGATGGAGGACTTCTGTAAACTTCGGCAGAATTTTCGTATGGAATATTCGAGAACATCTGGATAAAATTCGCCTGTCTGATTACACTGCCAGATAGATCCACTCACGAGTAACTCACTCTGTCATTCGCTGCACACCCCTGCTGAGTGCAGGCTGGTTGCCGTTCGCTCATTGACAGCTGTCATTATCAGCTAGCTCGTTAGAAGGAGAAATCCGAGAAATCTATCGAAGCGGTCGATTTGGGCGCGAACATCGATTTGTGATTCAGTTTGTCGTGGTGATCTCCAGGTATAACGGTATGGAAGGCTGTGCTAGAAGTAGGTGCTACGAATGGTCATATTCTTGGAGGCGGTGAAATCAATTAGTCGTAGGCCGTTTTCGTTCGTCAGCCGGTGGGCGCTGAACTTTCCAATCGTCGCTCTGAATTCCTCCTCCTGGTCAACCTATGACGATTTTACGTCGTGGCTTGAGCAGCTGTCGTACTCGCATTCGAGCTGCGCGTAAAAAGCGTCATTATTATCACCAGTGCTTCCGAAGTAAGGGCTGTGTACGTTTATTATGCTGAAGTAGAAGAACCGGCCTTTGAGCCTCAACTTGCACATTCTCTCATTGATCGGCCCATCACGCGCCTCTGCATATCACCCATCACTATAAAAGCTGTTCCCAGCTCGTGTGTGCTGCCGCAGCTCTGGTAGATGGTATGATTACCTCTACACGCTCGCACCATTGATCTCTTCCAACACACTTCATGCAACGCTACAAAACAGAATTCGCGGTCCTTCAGCACATCGTCAAGTATGCGTGTGCTCCCGAAGAAGTTGAGGGATTTACAGTTCCACGTACCGAGCTTCCAATTGCTAGTCCCTTTACGTTGCTGTGGTCTTCGCTGATTGTCCCGGTTCGTTGCTTGATTTGTTTACGGCTGGCTTGCAAGGTCTGACACTAACCCCCTAGATTTACGGAGGACCATTCCTCCTATATGTTCGGAGGACCATAGTGCGCAGTTTAGCTTAGAGTCCTTCTCTGGCACTCGGACGATGATCAGCCGCCCCTGACATGGAAAACCGACGCTGTTGTAAGCCGCTCCTAACATGGAGTACAGACCCTCCAGGTTTGCAGAAGCAAAAGCAAACCCCCCCCCCCCCTTCCATGTCAGCATACGTCCAGAGTTCCCACAGGGGTTGGTTACCCGATCTCCCCTAAGGTTACTCATACCCCGGCCAGTACCGCCAGGAGGTAGGGATAGGAATTGCTGGACAAGAGGCTAAGAACCACACAAAGAGGTCGATTTTGTTTTCCTCAGGTACGCGAGGTACCAATGGTACGCCATGCCCAGCCATTTACCGTGCCAAAAATCTGTTCTATTTAGAGCAGTTAAAAATAAAAAAAAATGGTTTAAAAATTCAATCCCCCATACCTTTTTTACTATCCCAACTAATGGTAAGGATAATCGCTACCGAAAAGCAGAAAATTTCACAGAAATTATTTCTATCGTATGAATGGTATGGATGATATGGGAGGTCGGATTATCGTATTTTTTTTTATTTTGAACTGTCCTAGTCTGTACTGATGTTTTTTTTTGTCCTCTTTTTTGTCCAACTCGCACAAGTCTAACTTTGCGAACTCTTAGAATCCAGCTGGAAATCCACGAGATTTCACATAGAACATAAGAAAACTTTAGAAAACGTTAAGAATCCTCAGTTCATGCTAAGAATCCTTCAAACTGAGAAAAAAAAACTAATATTAAAAGTAAATTTGATGGTATCAGTTCAATGTGACGGAAAATTACGTCATTTGTAACCTAAATTTACTAGATATTACTTGCTTTGACATGTCGGGCACATACGACGCAGTTTTCAATTATGTTTTCTAAGTGTGTATATATGTTTCCGTTTATTTTTAGGCACTTTCAATCCTCAAGATCTCACTAGGAACTCAAGAAGTCAACCAGGAGTCCATAGATTCAATAGGAGTTCCGTTTAGAGTCCTCGAGATAGCAATGGAAACTCATAGGACCCCACAATAATTCGTAAATATCTGGCTTAGGATCTTCAGAATCTTGTTTAACCCTTCTTAGTGTATTAAGGTAATTTTTGGCCAATTGTACAGTCACCTCACAGTTATTGACCAACTCCAACATAACCATTTTCTACCATTTTCGCCATTTTCGTTGATTTAGTTTGTGATTTGGATTTATTTACAATTTAAAGATTTCTCACATAACCAGTGATCTCACCCTAAAAACCACACGCTAACTTTGAAGTACCCATTAATGGGTACTTTCGTACCCATTTCAAAGAAAAATGGCTTAACTCATTTAATGGGTATTGTCCATTTACTCATTAAAGAGTATCTGCCACCAACTTCAAAAGATGGGTAAAATTTACCCCTCATCGATTTTACAAAAATGGGTAAAAAATACCCCCCTCTTGCCGGCACCTACGGGAAACAAAGGTTTTAAATGGAGTTTTCTAATAAATCAGGCGACACAACACATACAGCCTAATGAAAATCATTTTATTGAATCATACTTATACATGATATGATAATTGAAACATTGACTTTCTCATTAGTCTTCACTCTTGCTCGGTTTCTTCCTGCTTCAGACCCGGGATGAAAAATCGCTCCAAAATTGACGCTTTTCATGCTTCTTCGAGTGGTTTGTTCTAGAAGTACAGTCAATTTAGTCTTTCAGGTACATTATTTGTGCAAAAATTAGCTACTTACCATGATTATTCATATTGATTGATGATATATAATTCGCGTCAAAAAAAAATCAATACTTTTGTTCTAAGTTATGACAAGTGGCTTTTTTACCCATTATTGTTGACGGAACTCATTCTTCAAGAAGAGTAAAATGTACCCTTTTTAATGTCGAAAAACAATACCCTTTTTTTGACAACTCACTATAAACAATAAAAATGGGTACAAGAAACCCATTTAATGGGTACTTCAAAGTTAGCGTGCATTTTTTTTTTTTTTATTTGTCCATAGTTTTACAAACTTAACCTAAATAAGCATAGCATACAAACATTGTATATTACATACAAGCACGATGTTGTTGTTAAGTTAAATAACAGATAGCTTTTTCTTCCTTCATTAACATATGTTAAGAAATTTACCAAACTGCCTTTCGAAAATATGCCTGCTATTCCATCTTGCTTCTCTTATTTGCTTTTGAAAACAGAACAAGTTACTATTTTTGTAGTTTTTCATGTTGTATACAATTGCTTCTGTTACTAACCACAAAGCACTTTTAGCTTTACAATTTTTCTCTTTTATGCTTCTGTATATTATCTCTTCTGGTGATTTCATCTTTATTTTCAACTTGACTTTAAATACTTCGGATACCCAATCCCACACAACTTTAGAATTCTTGCATTGTTTGATTCTATGTACATTGGTATCTGGTTGATCACAGGCGTCACACAAAAAACTATCAATGTTTGCAAAATTATGATTATGCATTTTCACCTTGTTTGGGTAAACGTCATTAAAGATTTCATACAGTAACGAACTTGCTTGCGATGAGATACAATTTTTAGCTATGTTTTCCCAAATTGTTTCCCAGGGTAGATTTAGATGTTTTTGAACAATTCTCACTTCAATTGATTTTTTGGCTAGCAAATAATTGTAGATTTGTTTGTTGGTAATAACATGGTCTATTGTACTAACTATTTGTGCTGAACTTAACAATTTCTTTGTGTTCATCGTCATTTTTTTCCCATTTGTCATTTTAACCAGTGGATGATCTATCTTAGTCTCGTTTTTATAAAGCAAATTTCTGATAAAAAGTGACTGTGACTGAGTTTTAGGATCAATTAAGGCTAATCCACCCAAACTTTTGTCAAGGTACAATTGGTCTCGCTGAACTCTAAACATATTATGGTGATTCCATAAGAATTGTCCCGTTATCATTTTAATCTCTGCAATATGTTTGTTGTTTGGCGGAACTATCTGAGATACATACCATAGTTTTGCTAGCACAAAATTATTAAGGACAGTTACTTTTTGAATCAAATTCATTCGCCGTGTTGAAAACATGTGAACAGTATACTTTAAATTTTTAATTAATTTCTTAAAATTAATGTCAACCAAGTTCTTCCAACTTGTAGTCACAATAAGCCCTAATATTTTCAATTCATTTTTTTCTGCAATCATTTGAGGACCTAATTTACAACTATTTAATCTAAGAAACCCTGACTTCTTATGATTCAAATTGATGCCAGCAGATAAAGAATAATCATTTATTATTTTAAGCACTAAATCAAATTCCTGATCACTTCTTATAACAATAGTTATGTCATCAGCAAACGCTCGAATTTTTATAAACCTGTTTTCAATCAGAATACCTCTGATTCCTGAATAAATCTGTCTGACTAACGGTTCAATGTACATAACAAAGAGAGCCATTGATAATGGACACCCTTGTCTAACTGACCTTCCAATTTTGATGCTATTTGTAAGGCTTCCTCTTACTAAAATCCTGGATGTAGCATTAGCATAAAGCCTCTGTATTATTGTTACAACTGAACGAGGTACACCAAACTTATCTATGATTTCCCATAAACGATTGTGATCCACAACATCGAACGCTTTTTCGAGATCAACACTCATCAAAGCAAATTTCATGCTTTTACTTTGTTGGGCCTTAATCACTAGAGTTCGCATGATATCAAGGTTATCGATACACGATTTACCTGGAACTACTGCTGCTTGACCTTCCTCAATGATTTCACTGATTCATACCGAGATTCGATTAGCTATCATCTTAGCAAAAATTTTGTAATCAGTGTTTAGCAAACTAATTGGTCTAAAATTGGCTAAATTTTTGCATTTCCATTTTTTGGTATCAGCGTAATGACACCCTCCGAAAAATTTTCCATGGGAACGAGTGAGTTATCCAAAAATCCATTGAAAAGTTTTAGTAGTTCGTTCTTCACTAAATCAAAATGTATTGCTGTTTGCATTTGAGATGCAAATCTTGATCAAACGTCCTCCAAATGCGGTAACACAAAACCGATCAAAGGACACCTAGCAACGATTATAGAAATCATCGCCGCCCTAGCATGAGAAATCTATCTTTGACACCGCATTTCTTGTGAAAAATCTTAACGCATTTGGTGTTCCCGCATTTGATATTTGCATTTCAAACGCACACAGCAATACTAGATAAAACTCGTACGTGATTCCATCTGGACCGGGGGACTTTTTATGTTTTGCATTGATAATTGTTGTTCGTAACTCATTTTCATCAAAGGATTTTGATAGATTGTCTTTGGTTTGTGCGCTAAAGGATTTACTTATATAATCTAAAGCTACACACCGTGACTCACTGGGAACACTTTTACTGAACAGTTTTTGGAAATGGTCACTTACCAAGTCTTTTAATTCTTTTGTTTGCGTTATTAAACCATTTTCTCCTCTGAGAGACCAAGTCATTGGGCTCTCTTTTCGTTTAATCATTTTTGCTACATGGAACAGACCCACCTTTTCATTCTCCAGCAATGATACCGGTTCGAAACGATTCGCGTAGCTTTTCATTCTGTCCACTTCAATTTCCAAATTTTTTGATTTTATCACGCTCATTTCGTTCATCACATTCTCTCCTTTTTTCTGTTTCTCCCACACATCATTCAACTTTTTATTCCATACATCTTTTTCCTTCCGGTTCGCTTCATTACACTCAAATGCTTTTCTTTTATAAAATTGTTTGATTTTCCTTTTAACGTCATACGACCACCACTCACTGAAGCTATCTATATACTTCTTCCTCTTCTTCAATTCCTCAAACTCTATTCGAAACTCATCTTGAACTAACGGCTTATTCAATACAGAGTCATTCATTTTCCAATAACTTCTACTCAGAACTGGAACCTGTTGATCAGCTGCAATCTTGTAATCAACTACCACTGCATGGTGGTCAGAGAACGCAATTGGCATTACCACACATCGACTAACACTACCAACGAAGCTTTTAGAGTCGTAAACTCTATCCAATCTTGAAGCCGAGCCTCCTCGGAAAAACGTAAAATCTCGCCTATCACCTTGCAATGCAATAGCTACATCTCGTAGCTCAAGCAAATCAATGGCTGATTTTAGTCCACTCGAAAAATTATACATCTTCCCTTTGCAATCTTTCTCATCCAGCACACAATTGAAGTCACCCGCTAATACAATGTTACCCGTTCCAAATTTGTTGAAATGAACCGCAATTGTATCACTAAACAATTCATCCTGTTCACATCTGTATTGGGCGCCCGAGTGTCCATACACATTTACGAAGTTCAGACCATCGACCGCTAACGATATTATTCTTCCACCAGGATCCATCAACACATCACTATGGTTAAAGCTTTTGCGAACCAATGTCGCTGTGCCTTTGTTCGTGTCACTTATATTCACAAACGCTTCGTGACTTTGAACAAACGAGAAATCTTCAAATTGCACCTCCTGCAGCATCACAATATCAATATCATTTTTCACTATGAACTCTTTTAGCATCAATTTCTTAGCTTGCACTGATATAGCATTAATGTTAACAGTCGCAATCTTCCGAACAAAGTTCATCGCAATGCTCATCAAAAGTCAGCACATTCCAGAAACCTAAGACCACGTGTTCCAGTAGAACCCAACCTCACTTCTCAATCGTTTTCTATCTATTTGCTTAAGCTCCTCTTGCCTTTACTGCCATGCAAAGGCGCACTCGTTATCTGCTCGAGTGGAGTCATCGCAGGAGTCATCACTTTTTTGCCACGCGGGAAGACTTCCGATTCCCCTCCTTCTTAGTTAAACCTCGAGATATCTCCTCATCAGTTTCGCCATTAGACGCTCCGGTTGAGTGTTGCCGTTTAACACCAGCTTTAGCCAAACCATCTGCCTCCGACTCCGATTCCGTTTCCATAACCTCTGAAGAAACGCTTTGTTCATTTCTCGTTGGTTCTTGCGCCGGGCCGTTGCGCTCTGACACCAGCGTGACCATGTTTGCTACCACATTTTCCTTCTCTTTCGCTGGTTTTACGCCACTCAGTACACCGGAGTAGCTTGGACGACTCAGGGTCAAACCCTGTCTTAACTTTTGGTTTCCTCCCTCGTCATCTTCCGTGGGCAACGTGGGACTAGTAGCTTCACTTAACTTACCGTTCAAGTCGGCATTGACATCAACACTTTCCTGCTTTTTAGCCTTCTGCGGACAATCGGCCTTCAAATGACCTTCTTCCTTACAAAGAAAGCATTTCTGCTTTAGTCCATTGTAGAAAATACGACCTTTCCTGCTTAGGAAGTACAGAGTCGGAGGAATAACTTTTTTGATGTCCAGGTATACACCACGTACACTTGTAAACATGTTCAGGTTCAAATCGGCCGGGAACTTTTCTTTCACCATTCTCTTCACATTTCCATATCTGCTCAGCACCGCAAAGATCTCTGAGTCCGGAATTTCCGGCGGCAAATCAAAGATACGCACATATTTCGTGCAACACCCGGCTACGGACACTTTTACTTCTACCCTTTCACCATTCGAATATCGAAAAACTACGATCTCCGGAATCTGAGCTTGCGCCTCCTTCATGGCATCAAGCGATTTGAACTTGATACACAAACACTGTTCTTCCACCAATTGTTTCCATCGAATCCAGATCCGCATCGAGATTCTTAACGAAACGCGCTGTATCCACCAGCGACGGTGCTGGTGCACCCGGGGGAAACCGGAACGCTAGGGTGTTTTTCACAAGACCGTCCACCATTGTTTAAACCCGACGAAATAGAACGCCAGAGCCACGTGGCTGAGCAAAACGCGATAGAATAGAGGCTAGAAACAGAGCGTACGAGAGAAAGTATAGAACATCCACGCACCACGAAGTCTGATTGTCAACTGAGCATTGGTAACCGAGTGTGTAGCTTGTTGTTACCGAGCAAACAAATGGACTTAAACGTTATTCAACAACTCTACGATGAAGAGAAGTACCTCCTCTATCTCCCAGTGGTGATAGTTTTTATCCTGGACAAATCATTTGCTTAGAAACAAGGAGCTACACACTTGGTTACCAATGGCTTTAAGGACGAGATCACAAATTATGCGAGATTTGTGTTTTTAATCAAATTCGAGCTATACAGAAAATTCAGGTCCCAATTCAAAAGTGGTGTAAGGCGTATGCATTAATTCATACGGCTATTTGTTAACCTTCGGGCTGTCGCACTGTTGTACTTTGTACAACAGTTGTGATTCATATGCTATCATTCTACAACAAGATATCTATCGACACCAAACCAAAATGTATTCCTCAAGAATCTTCTTAGGAACGATACTCGACATTTTATGCTCACAGTATGGCCCTTTATAATGCGGTATAATCAACTAATGTACGTAGAAGTCGCATAATAATGAGTAGACCTCAATTTTAAATCGGTATATCTCAAAATCTAGATAATTTCGAAACATGGGGTCTTCGGTAAAGTTGTTCTGGAGGTGGAGTGCTATCTGATGGTACCTCATTTATTTCGGAATTCGGTGGCATTAGTGGGCATGGAAATTGTACTTTTGTTCTGCAGATATTTCAGGATCCAGACCATTTAGAAGGATTGCATCTTCGACAAAGTTGTTCAGTAAGCTAAGGACTATCATTGTTCGAGCTAGTTGATTCAAAATTTTGCCACTAGGCAACGCTAGTGACCATGAAACTTTTGTTTTGCGAATACTTCAGGATCCTGACATTTTAGAAAAATGGCATCTTCGGCAAAGTTGTTCAGAAGCTCAGGGGCTATCATTATTTTACCCAACCTCGAACAAGGATAATACAAAAAAAGCATTTGAGCTGCTGAACAACTCTGCCAAAGACGACATCTTTCTAAGTCATCAGGCTCCTGAGATATTTGCAAAACAAAGTTTGTATGCGCACTAGTGCTGCCTGATGCCAAAATTTTGAATCAACTAGCGCAAACAATGATAGTCCTTGAATTAACGAACAACTTATCCGAAGACGCCATCTTTCTAAGTGATCAGGCTTCTGGGATATTCGCAAAACCAAGGGTGTGGTACAAAGTACAACGCGCGACTACTCGCGTTACAAAATTCGCGCGACAACCGAAAGGTTAATTTCATAGAGCTCCAAGCAAGCACAAGAGTTTGCCTCTTGAGTGATGGCATTGCGTCAAAATGAACATTTTCTATCAACAAAACAAAAGCCAGCACCAAAAATGTTAATCGTTATGATATTTATATTGGACGTATTAAATCTTCAAAAGTTTCAGTATTGATAAAAACGGCAACTTATGAAATCATTATAAAGTTGTATAATAATTTCTTTAGGATTGAAATTGATTCTTCTCCACTTGTTTTTTTTACCTATCTTTAAACCAGTTTTTATGAATTCCAGAACTACCTCCCCCCTCGTGATCTTTTGTCCATACAAAAATTTAAAGTTTTGTGTGGACCGTGATCATTAGTCAGACCATCTTCCCATCATAAATGACCACATGATGTTTATGAGCGATCCTATATGAAAATTTTATTTTAAAGGTATGGTTAATTTTCATAATATCGTTAACGGATTTGTTAAGTTTATTTGCCTGTGGCTAATATGTAAATTTAGGCATGGATACATCCATGTCCATGATCATCTAACACATGTACAAATTGTGTCCTTGAATAGTGCTAATACCCCACTTGTATACGGTCGAGTGCCACAACGTTCGAGACTAGACACAAAATTATTAGTGGAGACAAAATAAATGATGTTATTTGTAAACATACATAATATTCATTTCAAAAGAATTTCTGAAGAAATAAATTTCATGGCTTAATGTCAAACACAGCTGAGTTACATTTTTTATCTTGCAAATAGATCCCGATATAAATCTCTTCACATACGTTGGCAGCTAGACGACCAATGCAAGCAATTTGGGTAGGCTGTTAAAAATATACTCTTGCTTATACACTGACTTGGCTTGATGTCCCCGCGGCTTGCTCTCGTGTGTGTTTTCCATTTCACTTTTATTAACTTTTAAGAAGCAAGAATGTCAAAACTCTCACGGGTGATATATGTCGTGACAGATTGCAGCTGTTGGGGTTTTTCTATTTTCCGGCCGCTCATTTACACAAACAACTTGAGATTTCACACAGTTTAATCACATCACGACAGACAGCCAGAGCGACACCAAGATGGCAAAGAGCAGCTCGCGTGAACAAGATGACGCTGTAAAGACGTCAAGCTCCCGCCAAGATTTACGACGTTTGTTCAAGAAGCTGAACATCTTGCGATGGACGACAGAGCCAGAAAGTGAGCAACAATAACAACACAAGCTTTTAACGATGCGACGTGTCAGATGACGATGGCGACGGAACATAACTTCTCGGCATCCGAGGACTCACTCAGAATTTCATCTCGTCAACGTCGAGGATCCGCCTGTTGACAGAGATAAATGCCCAATTAAGTGAAAGCATTCCCACATTACACACAAATTGAACAACAAACTCGGACGAAGATTTAATCGACGTGCACACTCGATAAGGAGATCGACGTGCACACTCGATAAGGAGTGCTTAGAGGATTACACAAAATTAACAGCGAAAATAATCTACTTCGTAATCCAATCTTAATAAGTCTGGTATACTAATAATCAAACTGTTTTGGAATTTGTGTTTGCGCAAGAAAAAAAGTGCTACATAAACTGTAAGAGCAAATCCTTTGATTCTTGGATGAGTTTCGACGAGTTTCGAGTTTCGTTGGCTAAGCAGTCTTTAGGGAATCAGAAATGCTGCATTTTTATTTCTTCCGACGTTTCGATTCGTATGGGACCTATTTCAAGGGTTCAATCACTACGGTTTTCTCGTCCAAATGGCTTTGCTCAACTCTAAAATGTCATACATTGAATCCGACCGGTTATAAACCTTCGTGATGCGGACAATCTCCTTCCTAGTGAACGGGCAGGAATTCAATGTCCTCTATTTATGGAAAAGTAATGGTGGACGAGGCACTATAGTTTAACTGGATCATAATTAAATTTCGGGAAACAAATACTTTTACAAGCAATCAAAACTTCGATTGGAAATACTCAACCTAGTGATTTTAGTTTTGTTTTGTTTTTTTTTTTTTCAATTGCACAAATGCATACACGCTTAAAAAACATCACTACGATTGTTGAAGTTGCACAACATATTTAAAAATTTTGTGTTTTCACGATTTTAATCAAAAGTATCAAACCTAATCGATTTTACCTTTTTTTATCTAAATTAAAACTCTTTTACGGTCAAATTGTTATGAAAATTAATTTTATCTTTGTGCGAAACATATACTACTAATTGGTTACTTTTAAGCGTGCCGCTACCATTCTACTTCCTGGAAAAACCTGGAAAACCTGGAATTATTAGGGAATTTTATTCAACCTGGAAAAACCTTGAATTCTCAGGGAATTTCGGCTACACTCAGGGACATTATTTTGAAACAGTAATAGATGGTAGAATATGTGGTTTTTGTGACAAATAATCTCTTCAACCATAAAATTTGTCGGCTGCACCGCTATCAAAACGCTAGTTGACATGTTTAGTCCTTTTAACGATTTATAATTAATCAGCATAAAACTTGTTTAGACAAGGATTCAGAACGTATGATTGCTAAATTGGTAAAGGCACGTACAGTTCCAGTTGAGTGTCGTTCATGAGCAGTTAATAAGTTGAAAACTTGAAAAAAAAAAATTGTTTTCGCCTATTATACAAAATATATAAACACCTGGTGCAAAGTTCTTGAGGCTCCATAAAAACTTACAAAACCTATTATTCGACTATCAATGGGAATGTATACCAAGGTGTGGAAGAAAAAGCAATGGCTATGTATTAGTAAAGAGAAAAAAACGTAAACAAAACTAACTACGGCTTCTTATGGGAGCTCGCTTGCATGTAGTTGTGAAACATTTTGCACCGTACACGGATGTCACGCACACTAAATGTCGTATTCCTCACCTCTGTATATATTCTAATTGGTCGACTATTCCACAAGTTCTTAATGATATTTTTTCTCAGATCTTCAAAATGCTTCAGGAATTCTAGTAATTTCTAGTGATTTCTTCTTGAGTACTTTCAGAAATTTCTTCAGGTATGCTACCTGCAATTTTTCAATGGATCCTTAGAGGAATTTCTTCAGGATTTGCCCCAAAAATCTTAGAGCGCTCTAACGCTTTTACAAAAGTTTATTTGATTCGACACTTTTCCACGGAATATTGCAATAATTCCTAAGCCGATTATTTTTATTTTTTCTAGGCATTTTCATAAGGATTTTTTCAAATATTCCACGAATATTTTCAGGAATTGCTAAAAAAATTCTTTAAATTTGTTTCTAGGATTCCTCATTAAGTTCCTCCCAAAATTTCTCTTGGAATGTCTCCAGCGGTGGTAGGTCATTTGGCATAAAGTCGTTTGGCATAAAGCCGTTTGGCATAAATTTGTTTGGCATAATGGTCATTTGGCATAAAGTCGTGTGGCATAATAGTCGTTTGGCATAATGAGTCTGAAACCAAGAATTTCTTAAGATGACATTCGCTTTTACGTTTCTATTAAATCTTTCTGATGACATCAGGCTTGTTTTGGAGCCAATTTATACAACATGACACTTTATTCAACAATCATATGCTCTTGAATAAACAAAAGCATATTAGGAAAGGTATTGCCAATAGTATTTTATTATTTATCCAGAAATTACCATTCTTTCAAATATTAATTCGTCTTTTAAGTTTCGCTATTGTAATAAATTTTTGCATGGAAGTTTTTTTTTTTAATTAAGCACAAATTAACCCTTTATTTAAACGTTCTATGCTTTTTTTCTAAATATGATGTAACTATAATTAAAGGATTAAAAACTGTTGATTTAAAATTTAAATATATCACCTTTTTATACATAGGCTGTTCTTTGGAGCTATATTTTTTAAATATATTTTTGTTTTCAACTGCCAAAGGACGGCTATCGATAACATTGATCTGCTCAAGTTATCAGCGAAAAAAGAAATCGATTACTGCAATTACTTCGATGGGTTGTGCTACTTTTCCCCGAATGCCGTCTCTCCGAATGCCAGCTGCCATACCATTTCCCAGATTAGCCCACTTCCCCGAAAAGTTTTTATCACTCATAATTTTCGTAACTTTATACATAGCAGGGTGGTAAACGAACTGGTCATCTAATATGCACCCTTCTTTATTTAATTGGCGATTCTTTCGAGTTTTACCGTCCTCTGCATTTTTGGCAACTTTTGTATTGTAGAGAATGACAGAATACATCCTTCTTTTGGTTGCTTAACGTCCTTTTTCATTCACTATCTTGCCACTGAAGACTATTACTGCACCGGGCATTCGGAGAACCGACATTCGGGGTAAAGTAGCACAAACACTTCGTTGATTCTGAACGCAATTTTTAATTTCTTTTCGTTTTATTATGCCACAATAATTTTTGGCGCCCAATCTTTTATTGTTTTACGCATAAATGTTGTCTTTTTTTAAAAATAGGCTGTTCTTTATATTTATACTTTAAAAAAAAAAATTATTTAGTATAGTTAACCATTTTTATATTTTGCTGTTTTGTCAATTCTTGCAGTAAGTGCTATTATAATGATAATTACCGTAATTCGGGGTGTAGTTGATCAGTGGGGAGAAGTTGATCATTCCCGTACCCTCATGTATGATCTGCCAAGAGAGCTATTATCCGTTTTCAATTATCACAAGTTATGTCATATCGTATTACCTGATAGCTGCTCTTAATGTTTCTAAATTCGGTTCGTCGTTCAAGATAGTTATACCATAGAAAAACAGATTTTTAAGGAAATGTTCGATGAACTGTCAAAGGGTTCTACCCCAAACATTTGACTATTGCCAGGGCTATATAAAGACACCATTTAAATAAACTGATTCGTACATTCCATATATGTTCTGTGAACCCAGTTTTATATTTGCATTGAGAATAAAAAATCATTTTCAGAGATAAAAATGTTCTTTTTGTGAGCGAGTTACCAATTTCAAAGAAAATTGCATACCTTTAGGCGTTTTATTTGGTGTATTCTGGATTTCACAACATTCAATTCTAAAATTGACCAATTTATCGACAAGTTGTACGATTTTTGAGACTTGATTCGAGATCAGTGATCCCAAATTTAGTAAATATCATGTCTCTTTATTTTAGGAAACATGTCACAGTAATTGATCAACTTCACCCCGGAATCAAAAATTCCTCTTTTTGATTTCTAAAAAATGTTTTTGTTATTATGATAACAATTCGTAAAAATTTCGTTTCTATAATTCGATAAACATCCAACCAGTACAGGTTTTAAAAATATTTGGATAAGAATACATGCATCCTACTAGGAATTATAGAACAGAATCGCTCAAAAGTGATCAACTTCACCCCATTTTACGGTACTTTAGAACCTGTCAATATTCAACATATTTTATTTTTGCAAACGAATAATCTCCTTTCGAGATATACTGGAAAAAATATTATCTCAATCACAAATTCTCTTGTTCATTTGAGTTATGCTGTGAGAAATTTTTTTTACGTTGTAGCCTTAAACATTTTAAACAAAAAATATACGAGATAGGCTATTTTTGCATTATGCATTATCCCCTTAGAGCTTCTAATATTTTGCGAATAAATTTTCCCTTCTTTTATCAAGTAAATTTCATCAACTGGGACAGAGCTTAATCTGCAGCGAAATGTTCCATGAGCGTTCCCTTTATTAATAATTGCGAACTTTCTTTGCCAATTTACTATTTTCAAGTATATAGGAGAATTCGGGGCATAATGGACACGTTAAGTAAATGTTCGTTTTAGGACCATCAAATGGCATTTTTTTTTATTTTACCCCAGGCTAGTTTTCAAGTTTGATGTTAGTTCGACGTGCTACACTCATTCATGGTGATAAAGATCATATCATATGTCAGAAAAGTGAGCTAGAAAATTGAATCGAAAACAAGGCTGGTGAAAAGGTATCGGGGCGAAATGAACACTTGCATGAAATTTTGTGATTCCAATATTTTTAATGACTGTCTATCGTTCCGATATGCAAAAGGACTCTCCCTCGATCATAATAGCTAAAAAGAACCTCTTTGGGTTCTTTACTTTGCTCGAAAATTAGATTCTTCCACGGCCTTGCTTATGTGCCGATTTGAAACTGAGAAAAACTTTAAGTCAAATTTAGAAGGACAATTGAAGCAAAAAATAAACTTTTATACCGTCAAACATTTCAAATGCAATAAAGATTTCATGCAGTGTATGAACTTTTGACGAAGTATGCATATTCTCAGATTTGAAGGGGGTGTCCATTTCGCCCCGTATGTTCATTATGCCCCTAATCCCCCTATATATCGCAACTAGCTCAAGGATACTCTATGTTCTGGAACGTAGCGAAAATTATTATTCCGAAAAGATCTGAACGAACATCACGCTTGTTGAGAACCAACCAAAAATTTTTGCTATGGGCTCGGTGGTGTTGATCTCGGTAAAAGCTTCAAAAATGCCGATATTCATTCTAAGTCAATCATTATGCCAAACGGCCATTATGCCAAATGATCATTATGTCAAACGGCCATTATGCCAAATGACCATTATGCCAAACGACTTTATGCCAAACGGCTTAATGCCAAACGACCTTATGCCAAACGACTTTATGCCAAACGGGGTACAATCGTCTCCAGCATATCATCAAAATATTGTTGCTGCGGTTCTAACATTTCTTTGATATTTTTTCTGTGAAATTTCCCAATCTCCATAGATCCTTTAAAACTTGATTCAAGGTTGAGGGATTCGGTCCTAGAAAATATAAAAAGATTTCATTGAAAATTCTTCAAAAAGAAAAATGGAGGAATTAATGAATGAATTTTTGAAGATGCTCTAAACGGAAATGCTGGAGGAAGTCCTAGAGAAATTAATGGAATAATCTTTGGGTGGATGATTCCTGATGTGATCGCCCTTAGAAAAAATCCAGATTGAATTAATAAAGGTATTTAAAACAAAATTTATGGAAGATTTACTTAGAAAGTTCGTGAAAAATCTCAAAACTCCTGAAGAGATCTGCGGAGTAATACGTGAAAGAAATCAATAGTAAATCGATAACAGCTCTGTATACTTGCCGCAGGGCTGGTAGCAGTCAGACAGCAAAATAATAGTGACTTTAGTGACCAAAATGATCAAAAATGTGACCAAATAGTGACCAAAAAGTGACTTGAAAACTATAAGTATTAGTCATAAAAATGGCTAAAAATGAAAATATGTTCTACGTACATTTTTACCCCACTACTAGCACCGTCAATTTCTTACAACAGAAAAGTATTCATATTGTGATAAGTCTTTTGTTTTTTTTGGGCACCATTTTTTAACAAGTTTTTAAAAAATACTTCTATTTTTGGAATAAGTGTCGATTTTATTCATTGGTCGTCTGGATCCAGTGATATTCCCAAATTCCTTGGGGATCGACGCGTAGCCATAGCCCACGGTAATATCTTAGGCTACAGATTTTTTCTCGTGTTCGGTTGTTCATTTTTTGAAACAATTTAATGAGAGTCTGTTGATGATATCTGATGATGATGATGTATGAAGAAATGAAACGATTTGGTGCAACCGTTTTTGAGATATGAGCATTTATGTTTGTGATACCAATCTGGCCGAATGAGGATCTTGAAAACTTCAAAACACACCATATTCTTATTTTAATATTGCTCGGAGACGACTCAACCGCTTCGTACGATTTTTTTTGCAGAGAAAGTCCTCATTATCTAACATTGTACAGATCATATTTTATTTTTTTGATAAATTGGCCAAAACAAAATGATGGCCAAAGAAATTTTATATGGGGAATGTCGGTCCCCCAAGGAACATCGGTATATCTTCAAACCCAAATCATCAATGAAAATCCATATGGGACAGTTATGCTTTTATGGGAAGTAGAGGAGTTAATCAATCTACTTCTTCTTCTTCTTCTTGGCATAACGTTCTCACTAGGACAGAACCTGCTTCTCAACTTCTTATGAGCACTTCCACAGTTATTAACTGAGAGCTTTCTTTGCCTTAGTTGCCATTTTCGCATTCGTATATCGTGTGGCAGAATACGATGATACTTTATGCCCAGGGAATTCAAGGAAATGTCCATTACGGAAAGATCTTGGACCGACCGGGAATCGAACCCAAACACCTTCAGCATGGCTTTGCTTTGTAGCCGCGGACTCTAACCACACGGCTAAGGAAGGCCTCAAATCAATCTACATACTAAGCGAATTTAGAATGTAGAGGACTACATTAATTTCGAATTTTTCTCAAGAGTTATCTGTCCGAGTCTAAATTATCAAAAAGATGGTGCATTTGAGTTTTCACGTATCCTTTATTTTACGAGACGAACATTAGCTCAATATAGGTTACTACGTTATATTTCTGATTGCAGTCTAAAATATAACAAAAAAAAAATACATAAACTCTGATAAACAAACTCGTGATAGAATTTTCAGCAAAAATCCTGTACATGAGGAACATTCTGGTGAAAATTCATTGAAGATTTTTAAGTAGAGATGCAAAGCGATAATAAATCGAGGGCAAATTTAGGGTTGTAGACAAAATTGTGGCGAAAATCGTGAATGATTTTCAGAACATTCTGAAAAAAATCCTGACAGAATTAAAAGTTCAAAACCAAACGAAAAATAGAAACTCATGCTAAATTTGTGGCATAATTTCTGTAAAATTAAACCATTTGTCCCCAATAAACAATAACTACAGAACACAATTGATTATTGATGAACTCGAGACAAACCGAATTAGATGAATTTTGCTCATGACGAATTAGAATATGATTCCATGCGTACTTCAAATATCTATATTTTAATTGAACGTTTCAATGAATGAATTACTGAAAATAATCATCACTCAGTGGCGACTCGTAAACTCACGTTTTATCTGATCTACGACCTTGAAAATTACTTATGTATTATGCTTAGATTACAAAGCAAACAGTAACCGATGGAAATCGCATATTTGCGGCTGAAATCAATGAACAGGTGGATTTGACGTTAGATAATCGCCACGGATCTCATTATTGGATAATTATTATCTTCCAACAATGTTCAAGAATTCATTATAGAAACGTGTTTTTGTATAGAAATAGTTGAACAAAGTTGTGTAAAAAAGCAGTGTCAAGGGTAAATCAATGGAAAATGTATTGTTTATTGGTTGGAATTTCGAATGTAATTCGAATGACTTCCAGCAAAATAAGAACTAGCTATTGAAGTCCTGGACGAGTTTCTGACAAACTCAGATTTTTTTGGATGTAATTCCTAGCCGTCTCTGGCTTATCTTCCGGAGCAGTTTTGATGATGCGCTTTCAGAGAGCTGGTCTAAGATTTCTTCTAAAGCCGTAGATTACTCAGATCAGATATTGGTCCTCGTTTTTGCCAAAATTTTATAAAATATTTCAGACAAAAAATTCATCCCAGAGTTGTTTTTAAGTTTTGCCAGAATCTTCTCCAAAGCTTTTCCCATAAAATTTTTACATTTTCCGTTGGAAATGCCTACGGAATATTGACTTAAATTCTTCCAGAAAGTTAGCTGGGAGTTCATATTTTTCTTGAGTCAAGAATCTTGACGCTTTGTTTCTCAAAAGACACTATAATTGTGTTTATAATAACAAATATCTTTTTTTTTCTGTTTGTGTTTGAAAAGCTAACCCAGCCCAGAATATTAAATTTCATTATCATCAGATCACGAAAAAAGTGACTTTAGTGACCATTTTCCTGAAAAAAAGTGACTTTAGTGACTTTTTGTTGGAAATAGTGACTTTTAAGTGACCAGGTCGAAAAAAGTGACCAAGTCACTAGAAAGTGGATTGCTACCAGCCCTGACTTGCCGTAACGTCATGAGAAATTCCAATAAAAGGCCTCTGAATTAGACATAGAAAAATGTGTGTTCAACGTAGTAATCAAACTCTCATCTCGTGCTTCCTCTCAGGTATCTCTTAGTATTCTTAATATATGTATGGTCTCGTTTTTTTAAAACTAGAAGTGTCTACAGTTAGTTTTTCTAATACGAACTACCAGCTTTGATCAAGATCCCGAAAGAAAAAATGCAAAACGTTTTCCAGAAAAATATTGTGGGTACGTCAATGAATGCCATACATCTAAATCCCATTTTAAGGGAAAGGATATGTTTTTCTTAAGATCGCATCGACTATTTTTTCATATCTGGCTTTGATGATTAGAGGCCTTTTCAGATCATTTGATAAACATTCTTGATTTTTGTGGCAAACAACAAAAATTACCAAATTTATTTTCTAAGATTACTTTCATTTGATATTTAAAATAATCGTCTTAAATTAACTATTCATATGTTTTGGGAAATTTCTTTGACCTAGAATTATTTTTTTTAAAACCTGGAAAACCTGGAAATCTCAGGGAATTTTATTTCTGTAAATGAGTAGACACCCTGATTCTGCAAACCGTGGCCTTATACTTCAACTATTCCTCACGAATTTTAACCCCCATATAGTTTCACTATGCCATGACAAAATTAGAAACTGTTACGATTTGATATGGATTACTCAAATGATTTTTATAATCTAAAGCTTCCGATTTATTATTGTACAACAAGAAAGCTACTGTTTGTGAAACATTAACCATAACAGTTGAAAGAATGTTACTGTATGGAATGTATAACGAATTGTGTTTTTATATGCGGGATGATCAAAGTTTATGCCCAAGAACATTTTTTACGGTTTGTGAGATTTTATCATACACCTTGGTTTAAACTCAAATTTTGGGTATATTTTGTTTTCCGTGTCCCTTCCGAAATGTCAGATAGGAACAACCCCAGGGCTGAAACTAAAACCCCAGTGGCATTTTTGTCGACAAAGTGAACGTCAAACATGATCAAAATTGTCATGGTTCAAATTTGGAACCATTTTTGAAATTAAAGTTTAAATATGTTATAGCCGTTATTTGAGCTGGGAAAATTGCTTAAGTGTTTAAAAAACATGCTTGTTCATATTATCAAATAAAAATAAGAATTCACTTCAAATTTTAGGACCAAATTAAACATGTTTTATTGTGTTAGTTGAATGTATTTATAATTTGAACGACAAAAAATATCAATGCAAATCCAAATATAACAAATATGCGTTTATCAGTAGTATTAATGTTTACCAATTTCCTTTCAAGTGAAAATTGAAGCCATATCTCAAAACTTAAAGAGGACAAATCCGAAGAACCAAAAAGGCACACAGGTTGGGAATTTTATCGCTTGGTACCCACCAAGCAAGTAACCAATCGATAAAACTTTCAGCAGGAACAACTGTTTGGTTCTTCAGATTTGTGCTTTTGAAAATTCATAGTATGGCGCTCGATACATATTCACCTTAAGCTCCCAAGAACAACACGATCTTGAACCGAACGCAAGGCTGCAGCGGAAAAAAGCGTCATTTTTCTCTTTAACTGACATATCACTCGCTAAGCATCAAATGTCGTGACTTGCTGTCAGCGATCAGGTTGAAATATAGTTATTCAAGTTAAAAATAATTATTTATGAGCGTTATTAACAATGTGCACAGCCAGTGGTGGCGTGTAGGATACTCCAGCCTGGTGCAACAAGGCAAGAGTGACTGACTCGACTTCGGCTCAGCTGTCAATGTAGCGGCACGAATGATGGCAAAGGAGGTTGGCGGATGCCAGATAAAGTCAGAAGTTGCCCTGTGCAGTGTGAAAGACGACCCTGCTGCAGGGAGAGGTGGATGGGTTTGGCACAGTGTACCACGCTTGTTTTATTAATGCTGTCGGCCGCCACCACCGTCGGTTGTTGAGTGATGACGAGTTTCATGTATACACGCTAATCTATCTGCACGATATTTATGTCACTGGACTTTTGCAATTATTAGGGTTACCATATGGAAAATCTGATGAATAAGGACAGTTGGCTTCGAATGCAAAAAAAAAACATTTGAATATAGAGGAAGATCCTCCAGTATCGGATACCTAAGGCGTTAAATTCTAAACTTCAAAATTTTTGTTTGGAAAATATCTTTTTTTCCGTGTAAATAACAAAAATAATCGATGTGAAACTATTTCAATTCCACCGGGCTCTTCTTCTGAGAAAGGTTAATTGTAGAAAAATATAAAATGTACAAAGTTTTGTATTACAGTTTAATTACACCTAAGCATCTGTAGGTTATAATATAATACAATAGACAAAACATATTAAAAACTGTACCAATAATACTAAATACTAAATGCATCCTATCATTCAATGAATAATATTTGGTGTTTAAGTCATTCTTTCGAATGTTCAAGAATGTAATCGAAAATTATTAACCCATTAACGCCCAAATTATTTCACATTCATAGTTTTATAAATTCTTTTGGAGTACCGCAATGTGATAAAAATGAGAAAATCGCCATTTAAATGGAAATCTATGGTCACATTTTTTTACAGTACACAGTGTGTCATATTCATGCAACATATTGATTATATAAATAGACTGTAATCCCAGGATCCATACTGGAAACTTGAAATCCTCATTAGTATTCCACTATCTATACTGAAATCCTAGAATCCACAGCACAAATTTCAAAATCTACACTCAAATTCCATGATCCACACTGTAATCCCAAGCTCCTTACTGTAGTTTCAAAATCCTCATTGAAATCTCAGGTTTCACACTGAAATTACACGACCAATGCTACAATCGCAGGATCCATATTGGAAAACTAGGATCCACACTGGAATACCAGGATTCACAATGGAATCCCAACAGCCATACTGGAATACTTGGATCCACACTGGAATCCCAAGATCCACACTGACACACTAAGAACTGAACACTACGGATCTCAATATCCACATTAGAGGCCTAGGACCCACAATGCAGTAAGACAATCTACACTGAAATCCTAGGATCCACGCTTGCAATCCCAAGATTCACACTGGATTCCCAACATTCACACTGGAATCCCAGAATCCATACTGGATTCCCAGGATACTAAGGATTCTAAAACTTCGGGATCCCCAATGGAATCAAAAGATCACAGTGCACATTTGGTCAGGAACAGAATTAAGCCAGACAAAACCTCTAGCGCTTTAGAGGTCCATTTTAACGTGTTGGTGTCTACGGAGACTTATCTTGGATTTATTTGTTCTATAATTAGATGATAGAAGTTACCACCGTGTGGAGTGACATTGAGCCTAGGTGGTGACGTTGACCGCCCTTTCCGATGCATCTCATAGCTAGTACGGGAGTCTAAAAACTAATCCATGGCCATACAGTGGCTATTTATAATGTATTTTTGATGGTTACTACATTGTTTTCATTATTCTGGTTTAAGTTTGCTGTAAATATCTTGGCCAAAGTGGCTCTTATGGCACAATGTCACCCCGCACGACGGTCATTTGAAGTCCTTGAACTCTTGTGTCTTCGACAACTTATCGTAATTTTACACGTTCTAAAACTTTGCCAAAAACGTGAAAGCTCTTGGGCACGAAATGAAAAAGTTCTGCGATGTAAACGCCACCTATGGGATGAAATTTCCAACTAACTTCTATCATCAAAATAAAGAACAAATAAAACCAAAACAAGTCTCCTCAGGGGTTTTGTCTGGCTTAATTATGTTCCTTGCCCAGTGTGCAGTGCAATTCCAGAATTCACACAGGAATCACATTATCCACACTTGGAATCCCAAGAGCCACACTGATATACCAAAATTCACATTGGAAACCCAGGATCAACACTGGAAACCCAGAATTCACACTGAAAACCTAGAATTCACACTGGAATCCCAATATCCACACTGTAAGTCTAGGATCCACATTGTAATGTAGTGGATTTCTCTCTAGAATCCAAGAATTGATACTCAAATCCTGGGATCTACATTAGAAAACCATACTGAAATTCCATGATCCACACTGAAATCCCAGGATACATACTGGAATCCAAGAACCAACACTTGAAACTCAAAATTCCCATTAGAATCCCAATATCCACATTGAAATCCTAGGTCCACACCGGAAATCTTAAAATCCATACAGGGATCCCTGGATTCACCTTGGAAGCCAAGAACCCATGTTCTGATCCCAGGATTCACTCTGAAATCGAAGATTCACACTGTAATCCCAAGGTCCATACTGCAGTCCCAGGATGTACAATTAATTTCCAGGAATTTCCACATTGGAATCCCGGTATCCACACTGCAATCACAGGACCCATACTGGAAACCCTGGATCTTTATTGCAATGTAAGGATCTACAATTGAAACCGAGGATCAACACAACAATCCCAGGATCTACCCTACAATCTTAAAATCCACACTACAACACCAGGATCCATACTGTAGCACCAGTATCCACATTGGAATCCAAAAATCCTCACTGGAATACTTGGATCCACACTAAATACCAGAATCCACATTGGCTTCCTCGGCTCCATATTAAAATTCTAGGATCCACATTGGAATATCAGAATCCATACTGGTATCCACACTGGAATGTCTGGATCCACACTGAAATATTAAAACTGACAAAGGAATCCTTGGTTCCACACTGGAATCCCAGCATCCAAAATGGAATTAAACATCTTCAATGTAATCTCAGGAATACTGATTCGGATCCATGTAATCCTATATCCGGTATCCTGTATTCCTGGTATTCGGATCCATGCTGTAACCCCTGGATCTACACTGGAACCCCAGGACCCTCACTACAATCCCAGCATCCACTCTGGAATCCCAAGATTCACATTAAAAACCCAAAATCCACACTGAAATCCTAGGATCCACACTTGAATATCAGTATCAACATGGGAACATAAGGATCTGCGGTGAGACTGAAACACTGAGATTCACACCGGAATTCCAGAATCCACACTTTAAACCTACACGGAGACGGAATTCAACTCAATTTTGGTTTGTTCTAACGCAATTCCGTAGTTGAGCCCAATAACTCAATTTTGGCTAAATTTCCAAGGTCCCCACTAGGTAGTTTGGGTTTAATTCCATTAGAAAAATATACTCAATTTTGGGTTGATTCAACGCAAAATTGAGTTTTTTCGACCCAAACATAAGAAAAGTTGCATTTACCCAAATTTGGCGTATTGGGCCAAACTACCCCCATTGGGTAGATGCAGCTCTCTCTATTTTTGACAACATTCGTGTGGGAGAAAGAGAAAACCGAGAGATTTTGGGTTGAAACTATAATCGATATACATTAGGTAAAGTAAACTCAAAAATTAGGTAAAAATATTTCTCCGTGTAGGATCGCTGACAATTTACATTACTATCTCAGGATCCACATTAAAATACTACGATAAACGATACAATCTACACTGGAATTCCAGGATTCACACTGGAAATCTAGAATCAACACTGAAATTCCAAGATCCATAATGTAATCCTAAGATTTACACTATTATCAAAGGATCATCACTGAAATACCATAATCCAGACTTGAATCTCAGGATCCACGCTGTAATCCCAAGATCCACATTGGAATCCCACCATCTACACGAAGATCCCAAGGTTCAAACTGTAATACCAGGACCACTAGAATACTAATATTCCCACTGGAAACCCAATATTCGCTCTGGAATCCCAATCATAACATTGAAATCCAAAGATACACCCTAAAATATTAAGATTCACACTGTCACTTCTTCTTCTTCTAATTCTTCTTGGCATTACGTCCTCACTGGGACACAGCCTGCTTCTCAGCTTAGTGTTCTTATGAGCACTTACACAATTATTATCTGAGAGTATTCTTTGCCAAAGTTGCCATTTTCGCATTCGTATATCGTGTGGCAGGTACGATTATACTCTATGCCCAGGGAATTCAGAATTGGCATTGCTTTGTAGCCGCGGACTCTAACCACTCAGCTAAGGAAGGTTACTACCTTGTGGAGCCCCGGACTTATTATTGTATTATTGAAGGGCACAGAGAGTGATGACCCAATTTTCACACGTAGAGATCTGCCGGTGAGATACCACCTGAACCACTCTACAAAGTTCGGAGCAACACCAAGTTTCTCCAATTTCTTGCTTGTATGCATGCTGACGTAAAATTGGTTAAATTTGTAGCAACGGACCGTTTTGGAAAAAAAAAAACATGTTGGTCGCAAGAAATGTACTGACGGCAACCGATGAAGAGTGCAGCGTTCACTATAATTTCGAAAGTTTTTGAGCACGCAGAGAGTGGTGTAATTCCTCGGTAGTTACTGATGTTGAATTGTGCTGCAAACAATTCGCACTTCTCTGCAGCAGAGTTTGCCTGTTGGGACCCTGGGTGCATTGAAGTAGGGAGACCATCTTCGTTCCGCTTCGATCTGACGAATGCCCAGAATTGTTTAGGATTTGAGCGTTGCACAATGGTCGGGAAAAAGTGAAGTTTGGCCAAAACTAGTTTTATCGCCTTAATCGATGAAATATGTAATCTGAATATGTTATTTGCCGTTTTTGTTGTTTCAGAAGGGGTTATTCACAAATTACGTAACTTTGAAAAAAAAAGATTTTTTTAAATTAAAATTGTTAGCAAACTGGGCTGAAAGCACAAATTTTGTTTATATTTGATTGAGTTTGATCAAAATGTGTATGAATAGTGGTTAAATATATTTTAAATAAACTTTGTATGAAAAATATCATCAAAATATATGTAAAATATTGAATTATTCAAATAGCTCTAACTTGCTAATCAGCAAATTTCTGCAAAAATTTTAAAGGATTTTTGTAAGATCTAAGGATGCTTTTTGATGTGCAATATTTGAACTGGCGGCGACATGACGCGACAAGAGTTGTTTTTCATATTCAAAATCACCAAAATTACTAAAGTGTAATATTGAATAGTATTAAAACTTAAACCAAATATTTTTTTCCATCCTTATGCTCGATAAAAGTGTTGAACCATAAGCTTTCAGATAGTGGGTAGCTTTGGTGAAATATTGCATTCCTAAATTATAAATTTAGTGCTTTATTTTATTGTTACATTTTTCAATTTTTCGACTTCAGCTGGTTTGCAGTCATGAAAATCATAGAAATTTAAATTTTAGTTCAATTTCAATTAAGGATCATAATAATATAACACATGAGGTATATTTTAAAACTAAAAAGATCATAAAAATCTCAAAAAAGTTTTTGGTAGTTTTGGCCGCCCTTTTATATGGAGCCCGACCATTGCACTATGGTCCAGAAATCAGTTTTACGCGGAAAGATGCATTTTGAGCTTTAGAATGAAACATTAGACAAAAACGGTCTTCTACAAAGTTGTTTGTATTAGTAAGGCCCTTTGTTTGGTGTTATTGAAAATTAGGGTGGACCACATTTTCATAGAAATTGTGTAACTAACTTTCTTATTTGTAGAAATTATATTATGCATGCTTGAGCAAAGTTGTAGACCATTCAATTTCAAGCAACTTTGCCAAAAAAGTTTTTTTGTATCTCTTAAATTGACCGATTTAGAGCTATTTTCCTACGGTGACATAGGGTGGTCCGAACAAAACTGGTTTTCTGGCTCTATAGTTTTCAATTCAAATTTCTCATCAAAGTAGTCTATGAAACACTTTTAGAGCTTTGAAAAATGCGTAATTTGGTGAGTGGAGAAACTCTCTATCTCCTTCCGTTTGGCAGTTATTGTTGTTTTACTCTCAAAAACATGCCTACTTTGATTGAGAATATCTCTGATTGGGGCAAACATAAAACATATCTTTTGACGGCATTCGAAAAATAAAATGAAATTGTATATTATATCAAAAAATTACAGATGTGTTTTTTTTGTAACTCAAATAAATTGTCTTGAAAAACAAATATTTTTTATCACAAAAACTTTAATAACTTTTGAACTAAAATAGATATCAACAATCTTTTTGTATGAAAATTTGCGTTTTGTTAAGTTTTAAAAGTCGTTCATAGATGACTTTGACGAGAAACTAGTATTAAAAAAATTAGAGTTAAAAAACTTATTTTTGTTGGACCACCCTGCGATGATTAGGAAAAAATGCTCTAGATTGGTCAAATATTGAGCTACAGAAAAACTGTTTTTGGCAAAGTTGATCAAAATTTCATGTTCTACCGCTTTGCCTAAGAGTATATACCAGTATTTTTGCAAATAAAAAAGTTGATTATATGATATGTGTGATATTATGGACCACCCTAGTTTTAAATGACACAGTATGGAAGCTTACATTTTTAGAAACAATTTTGTAGTAGATCATTTTTGTCTAAAATTTAATTTTCATGCTCAAAATTCAAAATAATAAAGAAATACGTATTATGAAAATCTTTAAAATAGTTTTAGAGCCCTATCTATCTTATTTCAGATTTCTCGTCACAGCGGTCTATGAACGACTTTAAGAACTTAACAAAACGCAAATTTGTATGCAAAAATATTGATGATATCTATTTTAGTTCAAAAGATATTAAAGTTTTTCTGCTTAAAATTCTTTGTTTTTCAGGGCATTTTATTAGAGTTACGAAAATAACACATCTGTAGTTTTTTGCTATGATATACAATTTTTTTTGTCTTTTGAATGCCGTCAAAAGATTTTTTTTATGTTTGCCCCAATCAGAGATATTCTCAATCAAAGTAGGCATGTTTTTGAGAGTAAAACAACAATAACTCCCAAACGGAAGGAGATAGAGAGTTTCTTCACTCACCAAATTACGCATTTTTCAAAGTTCTAAAAGTGTTTCATAGACTACTTTGATGAGAAATTTGAATTGAAAACTCTAGAGCCAGAAAACCAGTTTTGTTCGGACCACCCTATGTCGCCATAGGAAAAAAGCTCTAAATCGGTCAATTTAAGAGATACAAAAGAACTTTTTTTGGCAAAGTTGCTTGAAATTGAATGGTCTACAACTTTGCTCAAGCATGTATAATATAATTTCTACAAATAAGAAAGTTAGTTACACAATTTCTATGAAAACGTGGTCCACCCTAATATTCAGTAACACCAAACAAAGGGCCTTACTAATACAAACAACTTTGTAGAAGACCGTTTTTGTCTAATATTTCATTCTAAAGCTCAAAATTCATCTTTCCGCGTAAAACTGATTCCTGGACCACTGTGCATTGTGCGTTGGTTGCGTTGGATATGGCTGACATAACGAGCATACAGGAGCTTGTTGTAATGACAATACTCTCTACTAGCAATATTCAACTGCTGCTTAAAATACTGCGATTGGTTGTTATAATACTTGCGAAGGGCTGCAGAACGGCGGCGCCTTAGTGAACGAAATCAACAGTTTGATCAAATTGGCTTTGGAGGAGGTCTAGCCAAAGGAACATGCGATGCAATGGTTGTATTGACGGCATTAGTGATATACTAAACTACCTCATCAACGTCGATAGTCAGATGAAGAAAGTTCCAATTTAACACCTCCCGAGGAGGAAAGAATAACTCGCAATTACTTATGCATACCATATTTTTGTATCATACCATAATTAGGTATTGTTTAGTTGTCAATACCTCATTTTGGTATTATAATGGTATTTGAAAAAAAAAAGTTTGAACAAATGAAAATACTTCATTTTGGTATTCGATAGCTATTGAGGACTGCTGGAGCTGTTGAAAAATTTCACTTTTATATGAAAATCCATCAAGTATTATTTAGGTATTACAATACCTGATCTAGTTATCAGCATGGTATTTGTAGAATATACACAAGGTATTATTTGAGGTATTTTACCTCTTATGCAGGGCTCATTCATACCTCATTCAGGTTGTAAATATTGGAAATTATCTGGTATGGAATACCTCAATTTGGTATTCAGTAGTTATTTTCTTCTGCTCGGGCTGTAACGCAGAATTCAGCTCAGAATAGTTAACTTTACCAAAATCATATCTGGTGCCATCAAAAGATCTTTCTAACATAAGTGGCATAGTAAGACAATTCCAATTTCGAGCGGTGAATGGTTTTCATCGATAGCTAAGAGTGCTTCTACGGGAGTTCTGAAAGCACAGCTAGGTAAAGCAAAAACATTCGCAAGTATGAGATCGACATGAGTTTGGATTGTATTAATTTGCGCCATTCCATGAAGTTCAAAACCATCCAATAGTGCACAGCTAGCATCTGATAAGTGTGAATGATCCATGTCCACAGATGGAGGCTCGGTGGCGGTCCACAAAATTGTTGATTGATTATTGCAAGGCGAGGTCATTGGGTCCAAGCAGAGATATTACCAACCCTATAGAGTCTATGTGATGTTGAATGTCGCGACTGAGTCGAGCGGCACGAAGGCTTCCTCAGTGCGGCGGGCTGTGCGTTCTGGTTGAAGACTTGCAACGAGATCAGGCTTCAGAACTTGTAGCTCGTCGAGTAAACGAGGGCGTATGCTTGTTGAGCTGAAAAGTGATATCATATCAGGACGAGTATTGTTCTGCGATAGTTTGTACTTGCCTGATGAGAGTGGGCGGAAGATCCCGTCACCAAACTCGACCCCGGGTCAGAACGACTGTGAAAGCGGGAAATGGCATACGCGATTGGGTCGAGCGGCTCAGGGACTTCCGCAATACGACAGGCAGTGCGTTCTGGTTGATGATATTCGGAGACGTCGAAGAAACTTGATGGAGATGATGGCATTGTAAGATAGTTGTTAGCAATGAAACTTCTTCTTCGTTGAGTGGGACTTGACTAACGGAGACAAAGCGTTTCGAAGTCAATTCAGAAACAGGGAAGCATAATGAGATTATGGGTTCGAATCCACTGGAAAACAGGAAGCATGATTGACATCCGCACATGGAGTCATGTTTCCGGTTATTGGTGGAGTGCCCTCGGAGTTCGAATGATCCAAAGAGGATTCGTTGATGATGCTACCTGCCAATTCCACGATGTTCGGCATGTTTTTCTGACCGTAGTTAACAAATTCTCTGAAAGAAATATCATCATATCATCGGGCCATGTATCTGGTGATAAAGCAGTTGGCTTGTGTTGTGCTTCAAATCAAACTTATAATGATACGAAGTTCATGTTGCTAGTATCCGCGTTCTTTGATACGAGCTTAGTATCTTTAATATCATCTTTATCGCTCAATCCGACACATTTGCGAGCGAGTGCAGCAATTTGGTCAACGGTAGTATGCTGGTGAAAGGCAGAAAGGTAGACCCAGGCAAGTTGTTCGGCATTCCTTTTCACCGTTTGAATTGCGCCATTCGAGACTCTGGTTCCATTAATACTGTCAGCTTTCTGGTCGTAGGTAACTGTGAGTCCATCAATTCCTCGTTGACGTTTTGCTGAATTCACCAAGCTCTTGTTATGTACTGTGAGTCTCCATGGATGGACAGGCGAAAGCAGTGGGGAAGATGGAATTACTTCTCTGCGTCTAGCTAGTGTTCCAACAGCCATCTTAAGTTTAGCGATATCAGCTTTCATGTCATTAATCGTATCGCGCAAATCCGCATTCGTAGCATCACAGCAATTAGTCAAGTTTCGAAAATGACCGTTGGAGAATAACTCAGCGCATTTACCACACATCTAAAATACGTTTCTCTTGTGTGGTCGAAGTTACTCCAAGAGCGGCATACAGACTTCAACGCAAATCGTATGTAACGTTGCATCGCAAAAGCCTCTGCACATGATACGCTCGGCATCGATGACATTCTTCTGACAGCGACCGCAATTCATTGTAAAATTGATGAAATACCACTCTCACGGACGAAAGTTGTCTAGTTGTCTGTGATGCAAGCCACGTATATGAATACTCCTATGAAACGTGGCGTATTTTCACTTGGGGTAATTCTACGAGTGGCGTGAGGTGACAATTGTCGGTGTCGTATAGCGAGGTGACAACTCTCGACTCGAGAGAAGTGACTCGCCGTGCAAATCAAATGGAGAGTCACTTCACTCCAGTCGAGAATTGCCACCTCACTATACCACACCGACAATTATCACCTCACGCCACTCGTAGAATAAATCCAACTATTCAATAACAGATGGCGCATTGAGAACAAAAAATGACGTGTGATGATTGTTCTAGTTTCAAATTAAGGCTACATCCTTCATCGTTTAATCGTGTAATCGTATAACACTAAATTTGCTTTGTGTTCAAAGGGAAATATGAGACATAGCACGCGAAGAAATACCTAAGATTTATAAAAATTGTTTTTTTGGCAAACTGTTTAGCTAGCTGCCGTAAGAGTTGTCCACCAATTTGAGAAAACCGAGAAGACCACCCTCTAGTTTTAGCATATACTAGCGATCAGTGACATAAATTTGGAATTATATCGATGTGTGCCTGGTCTCAGCAAGAATTACTCATGTGGAGAAAAAAATAAGCTGCAAGTAGAGGTTAACCCCACAAACTTTAAAATATAATATTACTCGTAATGTAAACCTCAGCGATATATGTAATTCTTAAAAAGGAACATTTACAGAACAAAAAACGTAAAAATATGTGTTTTGTGTGAAATTCGATGTAGTTGACCAGAAATAATTGAACAGCGTATGGAATTAGGTTTCAAAAGACGCAAAATTACACCTTTTGTCCTCAAGTCGTTCCTTGACGACGTTTCTATATGTCAGGTTCAGGAAACAAAATTTTTTCACGACCTTTTCTAACTGTTCATAAAATTATTTAATATTTCATTATAACTCCGATTTTAGAATGTCTAAACAGCAGACTAAAACAAACAAATACTGCTACACACTCTTCCCAACTTGAATGAATGCTGGAGTGAAAACATTGATCGACCATCGTATTATGCAGGATTGGGAAAAATTCTGAAATTCATTCTACAGTAGTCAAGCAAAATCAATCACAGTCAGCGAAGTCAGTGAAACTCACGCCCATCTCTGCTGTAGGCAAAAAGCCTTGAAAATGTTTTTTTTGGCCCACAGTTTACAACAACAATCGTGTTTATAATATTGTGCCTCTTATTTCGTTATTTTTGCCGCGAATTTGAAGCTTTAATTGCTGAATTATCGTCGCTCACGTTGCTTAAGTGTCGTTTTATCAGAATTCAGTGATTGAACACACCTTCAGTGGTTAATTACGCGAACAAACCGATTTATTATCTACGAAAACTCAGTTCTGTTTTGCATTGCTTTCAACCATCATAATTCATTCGCTATACCATACCGCCGCCTGCCGTTCATTGCGTGTACTAGCACGACAGCTCGACTGTTTACATCTGCATCTGGTTTCACACCATGACTAAAAAGTGTGACGGTGAACCTTGCTTCAACGGATCTGCTCGAGGCGGACGGGCTGCTTGCTCCAAATGCCACAAGCAATTTCATCTCAAATGTGTCAATCTGACGGGAAACCAATATAAAGCTGTTCGTGAATGCCCCGGTGCCTTTTGGTTCTGTGTCGTATGTCGTAATGGCGATATCACTTCTGGAAGCCGCTCCGAATCCTACGAAACTGATAATGCGCTTATTCTCCAACGAATCACATCGGTTCTGAAACTCGTCGGAATCCAAATCGACGTATCTCGCTCTATTTGCCGTGCTATCAGTTCACTTTACTCGCGACCGAAATGTTGTAATTCTGCGACTAAGGTCGTGTCTCCTGCTCGCCCAACGCAGAACGATTCGAGGAATTTCCTTGACGAACTCGAGCGGATGCAATTTGAGTTCACCGAAGTCTTCAATTCATTTACAGTCGAAGCTCGTTATAACGACAACTTTAATTGCGACAAAAGCTCTCTATAACGACATTTTTCGGGCCCTTGAAGAATAATTCAGTGTTATAATCATTCTCTATAACGACTTTTCTCTATTACGACGGTCCCTTGCGATGTCGTTATAATAAGCTTCGACTGTATTAATAATGATCCACCTTCTTCTACCACTGGAGGCAACAAACGTGACCGCACCTCCAGCTCTACGTCATCATTTCCGAGGAACGACAAACGAATGAGAGTTGACGTTTCAGTTGGTACTTCGGATAACACCGATATTATAGTCCCCCTTCTTGCAGATATGGATGAGTTTTCGCGCAACAACCCACCAGATGTTGAATCTACCGCGGCAGTTCAACAACTTGCCACGACTCAGAAATCTAACGCTGCCACCACCAATCAAGCCATCGCCACCACCACCGCCACCTCCGCTACCACCACCAACGTCGCCTCCGCTACCGCCAACGCCACCACCAACGCCACCGCCTTTACCTCCGCCATCACTACTACTACTGCTGCTGTTACCTATCCTCCTACAATCAACAGTCAAGTTTCTACTATCACTGCGGTGAACTCTACAGCAAGCCTCACCACGAACACCAACCAAGCTACCTCCAATGCTCCTACTGCCCGTCCTCACAGAGATCATGCCGCAAGTACAATATACTTCGACCGAAATACTGCTGAAAACGCATCTTCGACAGCCCCATGCTCTACTCTGCCCCAAGTGCCATTGCCTCATCGAGTTATGTTTTCTACATCAACGGTAAGCACTTCAACAAATGCCACCTCATCTAGAATCCCGTCAGGCCAACATGCTATGCCAACGCACATGGCAACATCTGAATCAGACAATAATCAAAATGCATCACTTGCCCACTACCTTACAATACCGCCACAACAATCAAATGTTGTTTTTAACAGCTCTCAAAATACTGCAATTACTGGAAACTATAGATTAAACACCGATATTATGCCTCCCCCTGTTGCTGTCCTTTCCGTCGCTCCACCATCAACACCACTTAAATGGTACTACCTTACTAGGTTCCAGCCACACGAAACTGCAGACAATATTATCTTGTTCATTGTAAGCAAAACCAAATGTGATCCTACTTCGATTATTTGCCATAAGCTAGTGCGCGATAACCGTAATGCCAATTTTCCTCTGACATTCATTTCATTCAAATTAAGTGTTCCAGCAACCATTGAAAGCTTTGTCACAACGCCACATTTTTTGCCTACTGGTATTTCCATCAAGCCTTTTTTTGCCAGAAACACTTCGAACGACAAGCCTTTCTTGGGAACAGGTCGACAACGTTTCCTCGTTCAGAATACCCCGTCACCGCGC
The DNA here is from genome assembly GCF_002204515.2 of Aedes aegypti. Classification (NCBI taxonomy): domain Eukaryota; kingdom Metazoa; phylum Arthropoda; class Insecta; order Diptera; family Culicidae; genus Aedes; species Aedes aegypti. The sequence continues at coordinate 235,699,152 of NC_035108.1, read as the reverse complement.
TACCGCGCCGCCCTCTCCACCAGACATCAACAACAAATGTCTTCACCGCTTCCATCCCCGTTTGTGAATCAGAACAGTGGGATATTGCCCCATATGTCCAATCAACAGCAGCTCATTGCAGCCCAATCTCAACTCAACAGGATAACTTCGACAATAGTGTAAATCGTAAATTGTTGATTTATTATCAGAACGTTGGTGGGATTAACACTCGTGTCGCTGAATACCATCTCGCTTGTTCGGACTCCAGTTATGATGCATATGCGTTCACTGAAACGTGGCTAAATGATCAAACGATATCTAGCCAGATTTTCGGTACTTCCTACAATGTTTTTCGATTGGATCGTAATCTTAACAATAGTAGTAAGAAATCAGGCGGAGGAGTGCTGTTAGCTCTGCGCGCCAATCTCAAAGCTCGTCAGTTATCGATTCCAAGTTCTGAAGCTGTGGAGCAGATTTGGGTAGCTGTTAGTTTTGAAAGTCATACTCTTTTCATTTGTGTTCTGTATATTCCACCTGACCGTACTCAGGACTTGACTTTAATTGATCAGCACATTAATTCACTATATTGGGTCACCACTCAAATGAAAATTAATGATAGCCTGATAATTATGGGTGACTTTAATCTGCCCACCATCAAATGGAAGCTGAGCCCCTCGAACTATTTGTATCCAGACCCTAGTCACTCCTCGATTAGCTCATCTACAGTGAAACTCCTAGATAGTTACAATGTGGCTCGTATATCACAGTTAAATACAGTACTTAACAACAATGACAGGATGCTTGACCTATGCTTTGGTAGTTTCGAAGGTGATGTACGTTATGTATTAATGGAAGCCCCTTCACCTCTTGTGAAAACATCGGTTCCCCATCCACCGTTATTAATTGAGGCTAATGGTGCTATTTCCAGCACTTTCAAGGAACCTGTTGAAATGCTGTACTACGATTTCAAACACGGAGATTATCGTAGTATGAATACTTTCCTCTCCCATATCAACTGGCATGACTTCATCGACCTTGACCTCAATTCCTCAACCGTAACTCTATCCAATATCTTGTTATATGCAATCGATCAATTTGTCCCAAAAAGATCTCGCAAATCGTCACCTCAGCCACCATGGAGCAACAATCGCTTAAAACAATTAAAGAGGCTAAAACGATCTCTCTTACGCAAATACTCAAAGTTAAAAACTCCCCGTGCTAAACAAAATTATCATGCTGCCAATTCTCGTTACAAAACCTTGAATAAGAATTTATTTCTTTCACACCAACGAGCAGTTCAACAGAAATTACGACATAATCCTAAAGGATTCTGGAATTATGTCAACGAGCAACGTAAGGAATCCGGTCTTCCTACCGTTATGTTCAAGGGAAATGTTGAATGTTCATCTACAGAAGGCATTTGTGATTTGTTTTTAAATCAATTTTCTAGTGTGTTTACGAATGAATCTTTGCAAGAACACCAGATCAATAAAGCTGCTAGTGCTATTCCTGTTCACGCTCCCGTTGGTGATCACCCTATCATCGATGCAGACACAGTCGCAGATGTTTGCTCTTCCTTGAAAGCTTCAACAAGCTCCGGTCCTGATGGTGTGCCTGCTTTTATTTTGAAAAAGTGCTCCAGTAGTCTTTCTTTACCTCTTTCTCGTCTCTTCAATCTATCGTTACAAGTTGGAACCTTCCCTAACCATTGGAAAAAATCATACATTTTCCCTGTTTTCAAGAAAGGAAATAAGCAGGAAGTAAGCAATTATCGTGGTATTGCCGCTCTCTGTGCCATCTCAAAATTATTTGAGAAAGTGGTGTATGATTTCTTATTCCACAACTGCAAACTTTTCATCTCCGAGCATCAACATGGTTTTATGCCGAAACGCTCAACGAATACCAACTTGGTTCTCTACACTTCGTTTATCGCTCAAACACTGCAGAAAGGTCATCAGGTAGACTCGATTTATACGGACTTCTCGGCTGCATTTGATAAAATTAACCATCGTTTTGCTGTTGCTAAATTCAATCGGCTCGGTTTTTCTGGATCATTGCTCAGCTGGCTTCAATCTTACCTGAGTTGTCGGGAAATGGCCGTCAAAATTGGAGACACTACATCTAACTTCTTCCCAGCAACCTCCGGAGTGCCTCAAGGTATTCACTTGGGGCCTCTAATTTTTTTAGTATATCTCAACGATGTTCATTTACAACTCAAATCCCTAAAGCTCTCATTTGCTGATGACTTCAAGTTGTACTGGGCTGTCAAAGATGTTAAAGATGCACAATTTCTTCAAAATCAGCTCGATGTGTTCACTGAGTGGGGCGACACTAACCGAATGGATCTGAATGCAAGTAAATGTTCGGTGATTTCATTTTCCCGCAAACAGTCAACGTTTCATTTCGACTATAGAATCAGGTCTACTACTCTTAAGAGAGAGTCGGTTGTTAAGGACTTAGGAGTGTTACTAGACATTAAACTCACTTTCAATGAGCATATTAGTTACATAACATCTAAAGCCTCTAGAACACTCGGCTTTATTTTCCGTGTCGCAAAACACTTTAAAAATATTCAGTGCCTTAAGTCTCTTTACTGTACACTAGTGAGATCAATATTAGAATGCTCTTCAGTTGTCTGGTCCCCTTATTACCAAAATAGTATTCTTCGAATCGAGTCGATACAGCATAAATTTCTGCGCTTCGGACTGCGTCATCTCCCTTGGAGTAATCCCCATAATTTACCTAGTTATGAAGACCGTTGTAAACTTATAGGGTTAGAGCTGTTAAGTGTTCGTCGCGATGTATCCAAATCTCTGTTTATCTCCGATCTTCTTCAATCAAAAATTGATTGCCCTTCGTTGTTATCACAACTTACCTTCAATATTCCATACCGTCGTCTTCGATCCTGCACATTTCTGTTTCTTCAGAGTACTCGCACTAATTATGGACACAACGAACCGTTTATTAGCATGTGTCGAATCTTCAACCGTTGTTCGTCTGAATTCGATTTCCATCTCTCTCGTTACACCCTCCGTAAAAAATATAGCCAAATACTTGCAGCCTCAGTTAGTCGAAGTAGTTAATATTTGTCAGATAGCTTAGGATATAACTAGTTGTATTTTAGATGTAATTATAGATGTAAGCCAAAATTGTATCATTTGGAAACCATGTAAATTCTGTTGATACGAAAAGAAGAGAAGGTCCCATTTGAGAAAGACGCTAATGTTGATCTACTCAAATGGGCTTTTCCCTACTCCAAATAAAGAAATAAAGAAATAAAGAAAATTGCAAAACACCCGTTGCTAAGGGTAACCCAAAATTTCTGTAGAAAAATGTTCTATTTCCCGCATATAGAGCCTTCAATGACACTAACTATTTAGAAAATCCATGCACCCAACATAGGCTACTTGATGAGTTTCAAGTTTCAAGTATTATGAGAAATTGGAAAAGAGCGATTGAAAAATAATAAAAAATAATAAAAATAAATAAAATCATTGTAGATTTAAATATATAGCTACAAGATTACATGAATTTTTACAGTTGTATCACCTGATTGGTTATGTTGCAGAATAATTCAAATTTATATAATGATAAATTTGATATTAAAACACGGAATCATTCAAATTTTATCTTGAGCCACAGACAAACGGATATAACACTCGGTTTCATTTCATCGTACAGCAAAATAGCACTCAATTCTAACATTTGGTAGTGGGCTTGCTGGTCGCTCGAGGCGCTCGTATCGCTTTTGTTTGAGTTTGACTTTTGCGCACTGCCGCCACCTACCGTTCTGTTTCAAAATGCCGGATGCTTAGAAAACCGGACTTTTTTTAACGATATTTTATATTCATAAAAGATAACGCAATAATAAGTTTTGAATGGAAGGTGATTATAAAACGAAGCCAAACTTTGAATGGAGAATCTGACAACAGTGCGCGTTGAAAATCAATCAACTTGCCACCAGCAAGCAAGGTGGTGACCAATGGGATAAATTTTCAACGCAGAGCGCTGTTTGGTTCTCAAGATTTGTGCTCTTGAAAATTCGAGGTGTGGCTTCGTTCTATAATCACCTTAAGGCCTGATTCGAAGCAATTCCAACATGGTCGTTTCCTTCAGGCGAAAATCAGTATTTTTTATCGTTGAGCGGTAATGTTCACGGAACTATGTTTAAAATTGATAGATATTCTAACTGTTTGTCTGTTCTTAAACCAAAAGGTCCACCTTATTGTGAAAATTTAAATAATCGATGTTCAGTCTGTTGCACTTGAAATGTAAATTACAATTTATCTGTAAGAATTAATTTTTAAAGGGATTTTTTCATATTGGAACTTATTATCTGACCCATTTTTCATCCGCCTGTCTCACGGTTGAGAAAATAATAAGTATTTTTGAATTGAATAGAGAAAACATTAAAAATCAGAAAATGTGAAATTTGGCCAGAAAATTTTGAAAGAAGGGACAACAATGTGTGTCAGACATGTAAAAAGTTAACAGAAATATAAATTACTATTTTATGATATGTTAAATCGCCTAAATGCATTTTAACCCCTTTTTCAGAAATACATGACAATGTGATCCAGCTTGTTCTTCCCCAGTGGCGTAATATGCAATTTACTCGCCGTTAAACAACACAAAGCGCCGTCTCGTTGACGGTTCCGAGCCGCATCAAATCATCATGCTGTTGGTGCGTTGCGTTGGTTTGTCGAGTGGCAGTCCAGTTCTTCTGGGGGAGCCACAACGACTCTCCCATCATCAACTGGCTGGCATCAGTGTGTGACAGGCCGCCATTTATGAAACTGATGGCTGCCATTTTTCTCGGTTTCCTTTATGTGAGCACTCAACTTGACTGTCGGCCGGCTGAAGGAAAATGCTTAAGTACCAATAATAACACAGAACCGAACCATCAGCGGAAAGCAAGCGGTTGAAAAAACGACAGAAATTCGTGTTGAAAACTCATAATTTATTTAACATCAATCATTCACTCCTCGTTCGTTGCTTTCTGGATTCCTTCAGGGGTTGTTATTATTATGGAACTAATTTAAAAGTATAAACATGATAATTTGAGAAATTAAAACCATTGCGAGGTGCATGCAAATGTTCATAACACGAAAAGTGAATTACTAATTTATTGCACCCTGTCATTCAATGTCATTCAGGTATTCCACAATAAATGGAGTAAAGCTAAATTATGGTTTCCAACAATTTAATATGTATGCACTTTGGAGTCCTGATTTCAGAGTCAGATTTCTGCTCACGAACTACCTTTTGTCATTAAGTATAAACTAGGCCGTTTTTGAGCAAGAAAGAATAAGACATTTGAGAATGAAAGAATACCGTGAATAAATCTATTGATATAAATATGTATGTATGTACAATAAGGCATCTCGCTTTAGAAAAAAAAAACTATAAAAATCTTAAGCTACATCCCCATATTTGTTCTTTTGCACCTTCAGCAACTGCAATTCAACGTATCTGTAACTTTTAAACAAATAGTTTCCACGCAACTTCGAAAATTGAGGACACGTGTAGTTCGTCACAGAAAAAATTAAAATAATCGGTTGAGAAACGGCGGAGATATAGCTCTCTGAAGTTGGCCATTTTATATGGGAAAACAGATTTGGTGCATTTTATATGTCCGATACTGTATACATAGTTTGCATACATTACCGTGCATAAAATTGGGAATCACCCCCTAAAAACATTCAAAAGTGTTTTGTCGGTGTATTTGGGTCTACACGTCTATCAAATAAACATTTTGATAACATTTTGGTCAATCGAATGCTGAAAATTTAACAATAATAATGAAGTGTAATTTTTGAAAAATGTTACAACTACAAGTGCAAATTTAGTCAACAAAATTAAAAAAAAAGATCGATGTAACTACGAAATAACATAAATTCAATACCTGTCGAATAAACCATAGAGAGTTCCAATTAGATGCTTTATCACAGAGATTTGACCAAAACACTATCGTATGTATTTTTAGAGGGTGATCCCAAACTTTTGCACTGGAGTGTATCTCGTGAAAATATTACAATGATCAATTTTAATCACTTCAGTTTAACCTTTCGATTATGAATCAGCTTACTTTTAATCTCATGGAAAATGCATTTGCATCTAATCGCTAGTTATTTAGAAACACACGCAGTACCGTAAAACGGGGTAACTTTGATAGTTTTTTCGAAGAAAACTTCAATATTTATGCATGCTGTTTCAAAGAATTACAATTTATATTTTTAAAACAAGTACTGACATCTTAGCTATCGATTGCACTTGATAGATTGCCAAAAGATTTATTCTGAATGGATATATAATTTTTCATATAATCGAAAGTTGGTTTTCTGTTTTGGGGTAACTTTGATAATGGAGTATAAATCAAACAAGATTGAATGAATTACGGAACATTTATAGGGCGTTGCATACCTCTAGGCGTTTAACGCTATATGGAAATTTCTGACTTAGATTACAAAAATGGTCCCAGTTTGTAAAAATGGTTTTCGCTAAGAGATTTGAGACCGAATTCATGTTCTACTATAACTAGGCTATCATGGCATAGTGACGAACTCATTATGACTTTATCAAATAGTGGTCGTAGAACAGATTGTTTGTAAGCGTTGCAAAAATGCTAAAATCTTGTAAATTTTTAATATTTGCATAAAAATCCTCAAATGCACTTGATTCCAACGAAAATAGCTTTGACATGAAGTGTCATATTAATACTCTTTACTTTTGCATTCATTTTTCTTAACTAATTGACAGAAACTTTGTTATTTCGTTCAGTATGTAGGGTGTCTCGCACTATCAAAGTTACCCGCATTATCAAAGTTACCCCGTTTTACGGTACTCAATCATGAAGTATCAATTACTGTCATAACCTGCAATATATCAAGCGGTTGTCACCTTACCGGTCGCGGTTTCTCGGACATGCAACGAGTTGAATGGAATCCTTTCAACGTGAGCGTTGATGAATTTATTATTGTACTCCTAGAAATCCCGTAGAGTCACAATATAACAAGTAATTTGAATTCAAGGGTTAACGAGCTAGTCTGCTTTGCATTTCGCTTTACCTACACGGTGCAATTAAGTGCAAAACTGTCGTTGCCTTCCACTCAGTCGGCTTTTCGCTTAGCAATGCAGTGGAAACTGTTTTTTCCCCTTTTCATGCCACAAATTAGTAATAATTTATATTGACACACCATGCACACTATGTCGCCGTCAATTCTGGTTGATGATAATTGATGTATATCAACTTCTGTAAATATGGAAAGTAGATACGGTGCGCTAAATGATCGGATGAGTGGTGTAATCATTCAATAAAATGCAGGAAGGTTTATTGAACACGAAACAATTTATGCGGCCAAAGTTATATCAGTGAGTCTTCAAAGACTTATCTATACGATGAGCAAGCATGGGATACACTCACTCAGTTTTTGTGTTTCCCTCACTCGCTTCCACGCACAGTCGGGAGCGAGAAAGCCGTTTCTCTAACCAAGCCGAACGTTTCAATTTCCAGTGCCCATTCTGCTTCTTCGGCGAGCGGCAAGCGAAACAAAAAACGGAAACTGATTGAGTCGTTACCGATTCTAAAAGCCGAAGGCAACCGAATGCATACCGAATGATTGTTTACATTCTGATTCCGTTGGAGTGGCATTCGGATCTGAGTGCTGATGAGTGTTCACTGACTGGCAATCCACACCACGGAATGAATCAGTGAGTGGGAATCCGCTCACTCAGTTCAATGCATTCGGCGAATAGATGCTTAATGCTTTTACTCGAGCCTCGCAGATACAAGTGTATTGGTATTCACTTCTGTTAGTGTTCCTTCCGATTCTTGCTTTTACACAATCGGTTTTGACGCTTTCATGCTACACTCCACACAGTACGATTCAGCTATCACTGAATGTTCGGTAGCAGCAGATTTTTTGCTATTTTTATCGGTGGCGTTCGGGTGAGTGAGTGAATTTTCCCATGCTTGACGATGAGCCGATTTTTTTAATTTGTAAAATGGGCAAAACGCATAGTCGCCAATCGTTGCAAATGAGCCCAAAGAGAATTGTGGAAGACAAACGAATTCCAGAAAATTTACTCGTAAAGTGGCATCAAATGTAGTATGAAAAATAACAATTCTTATGAGTAGAAAAAGAAAACCTTCAAAAAAAAAGAAGTACCGTATTCTGGGGTTACATTGATCAGCGGGCCAACATTGATCGCAATGACCCTCCTCGTGAAAAGTTCAATTCAACATTTATCGATGAAATATTTTCAATGCATGAATGGTGATTCCTTTCCTTCTATTTGTGATCTAATAAACTTTAAGGTTTTTGCAAACATTGAGTTGTATTCAAGCGTAAATTTTCCAAATTTTGAAAATAATATATTACCATCAGAAGCTACTGTGAACATTTAGGCGGAATATGTCAACTCTAAAGAGATGCTAAACCAGGTTGAAGTTTCTATGGAGAAAATCGATCAAATACATGAAAAAAGCTTCCAATTACATTGTTCGCAAACACCAACCAGCAAACGACTAAAAGTGTTGATGATAAATATATTAAAAATAATAATATATTTTCAACCATATAAGACGCTTAACCCCTCGTAATAGTTGAGTCCGACCAGAAAAATGGCCGGGTGCTGATTGCGACGCTAGAGATGACCTTGTGGTCTAGGTGGCTCAAAAGTAACGCTGCCGATAGTTCCTACCTTGGCAGGCTAACCGTTTTCTGCCTCTTCGAGTCCCCCAGAGGAGCTACTTTGGATTTAACCGTCAGTAATCGTACAACAATGCTGCCGTCGCTGGAGATGGTTCGAATGTAGAGACATGCACCGTACGCTCTGATCGACGCATCACAGAACCCGTGCAATTCAACATTGACCGGTACGTTTGCGAACGCTACCCAACGAGGAACGGAAATGGACAATAATGCATCTAGACTGCTGCGGAATGCTAGCCAGTACTGCTGTTGGCTATCGTCGAGAGGATCGTCCCAGGAGTTCGAGGTTCGCCAGAGAGATTGGACGAAGATTTTGGCCAGCACTACTACGGGCCCAACTAAACCAAGAGGGTCGAAGAGTTTCGCCGTGTCCGACAACACAATGCGTCTAGAGATGCTATCTGTCTGCGACAATTTCGGAACGGAATAATGGAGTAGATCCGTTGATGGTTCCCATATCAACCCAAGCGTTTTGATTGTTGATGGTGTATCCAAAGTGAGCATCGAACGTTCATCACGTAATTGTGGAGGAATAACCGATAAAATGGCTTCCGAATTGGAGGCCCACTTACGTAAGCTGAAACCACCGGACTGTAGCAAACTTCGAAGCTGTTAGCAAAGTTCTGCACCGTCTTCCTCATCGTCGACACTCGTGAGTATGTCGTCTATATAGAAGTCCTCTGCCAAGACTTCTGCAGCTTGAGGGAACTCCTTTGATCCTTGCCTGGACAACTCCAGAAGGCATCTGGTGGCCAAATACGGTGCCGAGGCCGTACCGTAAGTGACTGTGGTGAGTTCGAAGGTCTTAAGCGGCTCTGAGGGAGACTGCCGCCAGAAAATGCGATGGAGAGGAAAATCGGATGGATGCAGGCGAACCTGTCGATACATCTTTTCAGCGTCGGCGACGATGGCGTATTGACGCATTCGGAAGCGAAGCGATATCGCGTACAACTCATCTTGTACGACAGGTCCCACCAGCAATGCCTGATTCAGCGACACACCAGAGTCCGTTCGACAGGAGGCGTCGAACGCTACTCTTAGTTTGGTGGTCGTACTGTCTGCTTTTTCCACGCCATGATGTGGAAGGTAGTAGGATGGAAAACAGTTGTCGTTGTCTTCGATTTCTCGCATATGGTAGAGCTGCAAGTACTCCGAAATGGAGGCCGAATATGCCTCCGTTAGCTGTGGGTTGGCCTTCAGCCGACGTTCGAGTGCGTGGAATCTGCGAGTGGCAATTTATTTGGAGTGGCCGAGCTGTGACAGTACATCGGCCCGATTCATCACGAAATGTGTTGGCTATGAAGTGTTCTTCGGGAGATTGAATACTCGGCGACCAGCAGGAATCCAGTTCCCAGAAACGAGAGATCGAATCTTCGGAATCCCCCGTGCTGCAAACATGAGCCACCTTTCGCTGACCTTGATGGGGCTGAACTCCTACCCTTCCAGCAGCTACCCAACCGAAAACGGTGTTTTGAAGAACAGGTCCCTCTGGACCCAACTTGATGAATCCGTCCAGCAGCAATTCGTAGTACAGTTCCATACCTAACAGTAGGTCTATTGCTCCTGATTCATGGAATTTCTGGTCAGCTAGGGTAATTCCCGGTGGAATCTTTCACAGGGAGGAATTGATGGCATTAGCAGGGAGCTCACGAGTGATCTCTTCATTGTTGTGACAGGGTTCAACAACAGTGTACTCGGTGCAATGTGACCCTAACCGGACATCCACAGCGTGGTGTGAAACGACAAGTGTGTTTCCTACTCCCCCAGCTTCTTGACGACTGGGATACCGTTGCTATTTGAGCTTCTGGACCATGTTCTCGGTAATTAACGATAGTTACGATGCTGGATCCAGCAGTGCTCTGGCCCACTGGGCGCTTCCGTCGGAAACGAAAACCTTGATGATGGCGGTTTGCAGCAAAACTGTAGCAGGAACTCTTCGACTGCTACCGATGAGAGTGGCGGAAACGAGACTTGAAAATGGGGCAGAGGCGGCTGGTGGATGGCTTTCGGACAATGGAGTGGACCGAGAAAGCGAGGAAGACTGATTCGAGGTGGTTGATTGATTCGATTGTGAATTCAAACCCACTACAGAAGGTGTATTTGGTTTCTGTTGCGAGGACGAGCGATCGCTAGGAGGTTGGTGTAGCATAGTATGGTGCTTCTGGTTGCAGACCCAACATCCGCTGGACGCAGGGATTGAATCCTGAGAAAATTGAGAGAATCTCTCACGTATCTCTCTCTGTAACTATCATAACATGCTGCACATTATGAGAGACTGTGTATCGTATACTGCTACAAGTTTGATCAGATTGGGGGGATAGTAGTGCAAGATAAAATCCCTCTAAACATGTTCCAAGCCTGGGGGCACTATTGCTATTGGAAGTTCGTGGATTATTTATCGTGCCAGTAAAGAAAAACCCCTATCCCCAACGGTAAACAAGCGAGAAAAATGGATTTTATTATTGCTCTCTCTTTGGGGCTCTCGCTCGCTGCTTCCATTTATCAGACTTGTTACACCTTGCGATACAACGACGATCGTGGACCGCAACAGATTGGATGTTTTTCTTTGCTTGCTTCGATCGTGCTTCATACTCAAATGAGAGCGAATTCTGCAATGCCTGGCTGGACGAACATCCCTTCAGGACATGCGAAGAGGAGAGACAATTTATGCACAGTTTCTTCCTTTTCACTTGGTCGAAGCGTTGGGATACGGCCATCTTCAGGAACACGTCGCATTTGAATGGTGAGTGTGGATTCTTCGAACAGAACGGACAGGAATTGGGCGTCGAATGGTGTGATGGTGTGGACTGTATTTTTTTTTTATCTAGTTCGTTTATTTGAGGCTCAAATGCGTTTAACGCTTTACGGAGCCGAAATTCATTTTTTGTATTTTTATTACATACAATTAATTGGCTTTTTCAACATTAATATGGGATGGAGCCAGGGTACTCGTGGCAGCTCGAGGTTAGTGGTCACAATTTTTGAAGGAAGGACTTGGTAGGGATTGGAATCAGGGTTCTCAGCAGCTCATCCGGGAGGTATAACGTGGCATTTCGATTCTCGTTTCATGGCGTTGTTAGCGATTTCTTGCCGGTATTCGACTGCCGGATGGCCAGGATCCTCAATCCAACACAAAGTGGACAAAACACAAAAAAAAACTGGGGAAGAGAACACAAGAGAATTAAACTTTTATACAAGACGAGCGAAGAAAATCGTAAATTGCGACCATATAAATAAGATCGCGGGTGCCCAACACATCTCTAACTGGAACACAGGGTTGTCTACCTCGGGCCGCAAGGGTATCCAAAAGTTGGAGGCGTCCATATCCGGGCACTGCCAAACTACGTGATCGATGTCATCATAACCGGAACCACACCTATTACAAATATTGCTCAGCGCGAGGTTAATCCTGTGGAGATGTGCATCTAGCGAGTAATGGTTGGACATAAGTCTTGACATCACGCGAATGAAATCTCGACTTATGTCCAAACCTTTCCACCAGGCTCGCAAGGAAACTCTAGGAATTATGGAATGTAACCACCGTCCCAGTTGGCCATTTAGCCAATCGCTTTGCAAACCGTGAAGAGAACTTTGACGTACTAAATGAAAAAATTCATCGTGTGAAATTCGTCTATCATAAATCTCACCTTCCTCAGCGCCCACCTTTGCGAGAGAGTCTGCCTTCTCATTGCCATAAATTAGGCAATGTGAGGGGACCCATACAAAGGTAATCTTGTATGATCTTTCGACCAGTGCACACATCTGCTCTCTTATTTTTGTAAGAAAGTAAGATGCATGCTTTACGGGTTTCATGGATCGGAGTGCCTCGATTGAACTGAGACTATCCGAAAAGATGAAGAAGTGGTCTGCGGGCATGTTTGAGATCATCCCCAAAGCGAAGTTGATTGCTGCCAGCTCAGCAACATAAACCGTGCAAGGTTCCTGAAGTTTTCGGAAGGCGGAAGAATTTTCATTGAAGACACCGAAACCAGTGGATCCATTTATACGAGACCCGTCAGTGAAATATCTCCTGTAGGAATCAACATTCTGGAACTTTGCGTTGAAAATACGTGGAATAGTTATACATCGAAGCTGATCTGGAATTCCATGAATAGCTTGTTTCATGGACACATCATATTCAACAGAGGAACTGTCATTGGTGAAACGTACACGTGGAGGGTTATAACATGGAAGGCTAATGTCAGATGACATGTAGTAGAGATAAACTCTCATGAATTTGGACGGAGTGTTCAGTTTGAGCAATTCTTCAAAGTTTTCGATGACGAGTGTGTTGCTCACTCCACACTTAATAAGTATTCTTAGCGAGAGCTCCCAGAATCGGTTCTGTAGCGGTAAAACCCCTGCCAGAACCTCTAGGCTCGCATTATGTGTCGAGTGCATACACCCTAAGGCGATACGCAAACAACGATATTGAATTCGTTCCAATTTAATCAAGTGACAGTTTGCTGCTGAGAGAAAACAGAAAGAGCCATACTCTAGAACAGAGAGAATGGTTGTTTTATAGAGTTTTATGAGGTCTTCCGGGTGAGCACCCCACCATGTTCCGGCAATTGTTCGTAGAAAATTGATCCTTTGTTGACATTTTTCCGTTAAATATTTAATATGAGTTCGCCATGTGCCTTTTGAATCAAACCAGACCCCAAGGTATTTTGAAGTCAAAGACTGGTCGATGTCTGTTCCCAAAAGCTTAAGCTTTAGTTGGGCAGGGTTCCGCTTCCTTGAAAATACGACCAGTTGAGTTTTTTGCGGAGCAAACTCGATCCCTAAATTTCTAGCCCAAGTGGATAGATTATCAAGGGAATTTTGCAATGGTCTTTGCAAGATTTCCGCTCGTGGGCCCTTCATAGAAACCACAGCATCATCTGCAAGTTGTCTTAGCGTGCATGGTTCTTCCAAACAGTTGTCAATATCTTTAACATAAAAATTCTAAAGCAAGGGACTCAGACATGAGCCTTGGGGAAGGCCCATATAGCTAGTTCTGGAAGTTGTCAGTTGACCGAGAGTGAAGCTCATGTGTTTTTCTGACAACAGATTGTACAAGAAATTATTCAATATTCCAGGTAGTCCACTATTGTGCAAATTTTCTGACAATATTTCTATGGAAACTGAATCAAAAGCGCCCTTAATATCCAAGAAAACCGAAGCCAATTGCTCCTTGTCCGCAAAGGCTAGTTGAATATCTGATGAAAGCAACGCTAGACAATCGTTTGTTCCTTTGCCCTTGCGAAAGCCAAATTGTGTACTGGAAAGCATGTTGTTTGATTCGACCCAGTGGTCGAGTCGCGATAGGATCATTTTTTCGAACAATTTCCTTAAACATGATAACATAGCGATCGGGCGGTATGAATTATGATCAGACGCTGGTTTCCCAGGCTTTTGAATTGCTATTACTTTGACCTGTCTCCATTCAGGTGGAACAATGTTGTGCTCCATGAATGAGTTGAACAGGTCAAGTAACCGTCTTTTAGCGATATCGGGGAGATTTTTAAGAAGATTGAACTTAATCATATCGCGTCCCGGAGAGGAGTTGTTTGATGAAAGAAGAGCCATAGAAAATTCCAGCATAGTGAATGGTCTGTCCAAAGAATCGTCTCTTGGAGTTTCCCAAAAAGGCGGATGAGCTGGAACTGAGTCAGGACAGACCTTTTTTGCGAAGTTGAATATCCATCGGTTGGAGTATTCGTCACTCTCATTTGAGGATGAGCGGTTTCGCATGTTGCGAGCCACTCTCCAAAGCGTCGTCATTGAAGTTTCTCGTGAGAGGCCATCGATAAAACGTCGCCACTTTAATAAGATTCTTCAGTCTTTTTTCGAGCTTCGAGTACTCTAAATAAAGTTCTGAGGTACCATATCTACGAAAAGCTTTAAAGGCATTAGATTTTTCTCGATACAACTGAGTGCATTCATCATCCCAACCAGGCGTGCCTGGTCGTCTTTTGAAGGATGCACTTGGAACTCGTTGTTTTTGGGATTCTAATGCACTTTTATAAATCAATTCTGTTAGGAATCGATACTCATCCAACGGTGGGAGAGTGTTGAATGATTCGATACCGAAAGTTACCGCTGATGCAAATTTTTGCCAATCGATATTCCTAGTGAGGTCAAAAGGAACCTGAATTGACTGTTCTGACCTTTCAAGATTATTTCTGATAGAAGTTATTATGGGCAAGTGATCACTACCATGGGGGTCATCAATCACCTTCCACATGCAATCGAATGATAGTGAACTTGAACCCAAAGATAGGTCAATGCGGCTTTCTTTGCCGTCGGATGAAATACGTGTCGCTTCACCTGTGTTCAAAATGTTCAAGTTGAAATCGTCGCATAAGTCATAGAAAATAGCCGCTCTATAATCGTCATAAGATTCGCCCCATCCAGTACCATGTGAGTTCATATCACCCAGTATTAAAACTGGAGATGAGAGCATGGAGACTGCATTTCAAAGAAGACGGCGGTTTATTGAAACTCTTGGAGGAATGTAAACAGAAGCTACGCAAAGATCTTTACCCTTTACGTTTATTTGGCAAGCAACGATTTCTATGCCTGGATGAGTCGGGATGGGGATTCTGTAGAATGAATGGCACTTTTTGATCCCTAAAAGCACACCCCCGTAATTATCATCTCGATCCTGGCGTATAATGTTAAAATCGTAGAAGTTAAGATCATCTTCAGAAGAAAGCCATGTTTCACAGAGTGCAAATATATCACAATCGGAATTGTGAAGCAAAAACTTAAATGTGTCTAATTTAGGTTTTAGACTATGACAGTTCCACTGTAGCACAGTTATCATATCTTGTACCTCACTTGATGAATTAGCCATCGAAAGATATGATCGAAGCAAGGAGGGGCTACGAAATAGTTAATTCCCTGAGATACTCTTCTATTGCGGGGAGAAAAAGGTCGAGTATGCCTCTGAATGAGTCTGAAACTCCGAGAGCATTACATATGCGATCCACAAGGGCCGTAAAAGTTAACAGTCCTCGCTTAGCCCGGGGGGTTTTCGAGGAAGAGCGAGGGACTTCAGTAGCTTTTTTCTTGCTATCTTGTCTAGAGCTTCTTTTCGAAGTGTATTTAGTCGGTGGAGGCGGGGGCGGCAGATCTTTGCTGCAACACGGACGGAAGCATCAAAGACCTGTTTCTTCGGGATTTTTAAATTTGCCCCACCTCCTTTGGGATTAGGCAAACTTCTGAGGGAAGATTTCAATACCTTACGGCGCAGTCCCGGAGAAGATGGAGACTTTCTTTTACCGGGTGCGTGTACCTCCGAAGAATCTCCCCCATCGGTTTCGTCGTCGTTCGCTTCATCGGAAGACAACTCTTGAAAAGAGTTACCAACTGGGATGGCTGATGAAGACTCTTCTGCGGATTTTTTTAAAGATTTTACCATTTCCGCATATGTTTTCTTGGAGCGCTTCACAAAGGAGCGACTCTCATGAAGATCCTCACGACAGTAGCTGCATTTTACAGCTTCCTGTGTGCAAGCATCTTCCAAGTGAGCTTGGTTGCATTTGCCACAACGGGGCTTGTTGTCGCAAAAGCTAGCACTATGACCAAGCTGTTTGCAGTTGGTACAATTAAATACCTTCGGCACGTATAGGCGCACTGGGTAAAAAACACTATCGATGCAAACAAATTTCGGGAGAACGGAACCAGGAAAAGTTACACGAAACGAGGCTGACGGCGAAAACACTTTCTTATTTCCTTCCATGGAAACTGATTGCAATTGTTTACAATCCAGTATAGCCACATCAGGAATGGACCGGTTCTCAAAAATGCCTTTGCCAGTCTTAATGTCTTCACATGTCAGACTCGCGTCGATAATTTTCCCTTCCACCTCGACCTCTCTGGCGGGTATGTAGATAAAGTACTCCACAGTAAAAGCCTCATGCTGAGCAATCTCATTCGCTGCTTTGTAACTAGGTGCAGTTACACGCAGCTTGGATTGCTTCACTTGGTGAATAACGGTCCCAGGATATTTACGCGTCAGCTCTCTTGAGATCGAGAGCACATTTAAAATCTTATTTTTGCGCCGGAAATAGACAACCCAAGGCCCAGCCGAAGACGGTTGATAAAACCGCGTTCGAGCAACGAGATCTTTAGGAGGCGTATCGCCTCCATCCGATTCGTCCATGCGGAAAAGAATTCAACCGCAACCAAATAATAAAAAAAATAATAATAAAAAAAAAAACAAAAAAATGCAGAAAAAAAATTAACCTATCAGTGGACTATTTTGTACACACCTCCCCTAAATAGGCAAAATAAATTAACAAAAAAAAAATCGAGAAAAAAAACTTAACCAATCAGTAGGCTATTTTGTACCCAACTCCCCTATACGGCCGAAATTGCACCGGGAGAGAGACAGAGGAGAAACAACAAACAACCTTGAACTCAACACTGTTTGTTCGGAGATGCGAAAGCAATTCAATAGATGTGGAGTAGGTATACAAATTGATACTTATCCGTTCCCGTTCGATGACCGCTGCTGGTCTGCTACACTGATGTATGCGGGGAACCAATCACCGGGGGATGATGGTGATAATATCAATCAAATGGTGGCACGATACCAGTTGACCTTTGCCAATCTGGTTCGCTTCCTTCACGGTGCGCGGTCTATAGCACTACAGAAGTAAACTGCACTGGTAAAAACCTACTCGGGCGGTGGGAGAAAAAACCAAAAAAAAAAACTACCGACTGCCAAAGACTGAACTGTCTTGTTCAAGCGCACAGCAAGGAATGATGTGGACTGTATTAAATTTCCAGTATTTCGACGGCCGGTTTGGTCCCGGTTTGGATGAATCGGACGAACGAGATTTCGAAGGCACCAACGACTGAACAACCATCAGATGCGTACGCAGGAAATCGATAAGGTCCTCATACTGGGGAACATCGGTAGACTTGTGATGGGCTTCCCATTGCCGGAGGGTGAACGGATCAAGACGACTGCAGATCATGTGTGCTATTTGCCATTTGCTAATTAGGCATAAGTTGCGTTCAAAATCGTCAATAAGACGCATTAGAGAATCATAGCATTCTCTTTTCATTGGTTCAATGGCGAAAAGTGAATCGATACAGGTTTTAACTACCAACTTCTTGTTATCAAACCTTTTCTCCAAAAGCTGCCACGCTACAGCAAAATTTGCTTCGGTAAGCTCAATCGATTCGATTACCTTGCGGCATTTTTGGTGAGCGATGCTACAAGGTACGAAAATTTGTCTATCTGCGATAGCTGAGTGTTAGAATCAATCAGAGATTTGTTAGTGTCTCTGAAAGTGATCCGTTCAGAAATGGACCCATCAGAAGTGGGAAGCTTCACTTCGGGAAGTTTGATTCGGGACTGAGGGGGGTTTGCGGCACTCGTTGCTGCTACGATTTGAGTGGAAGACTGAGGAGGGGCATTCAGTTCACTAATTTTGGTGGTGAGAAAACCGTAACTCACTATGTAATCGTGCTCGAATTTCTGCCGAATATGGCGATTTAGTTTCTCCGCTTCCCGTTTGGTATCGGCAGACGAATCCTCATTTGTCTCCTCAAACAGCAGTTCGAGGCTCAGCTGATTGCTCTGAAAATCCTTATTAACCGCTTCGATCCGTTGCTCCCATCCCTCAAGTTGGTTCTTATCCCGCGCAGGGTCAAAACGCTACATGAATTGCCATCGTATCCATATAAAAACGCTCTTGATGCGTTAGCTCTCTTAGCTTCGACATCTTGCTCCTCTAATCAATCAAATAATCCACGATACGAACCAGTTGACCAACCTGAACAACCAGAGCACACTATGCACCTCAACTAGCAAGGGATGAAAGCAAGCGAATGTAAGATCAAAAAAATGATCAGCAAGAAAAAGAATCGCATGCAAATTCAAATAGCATATCCCCTTTTATTTTGCACAAAAATTCGTCATCACTCGACGCTTCAACTCGCATGCGGTACTTACAGGAGCTCCACCACGCTTACCACGGCATCGGTCAACGTCCCCAGATGAATGCTCTATTGTCCGGTGACACACAAAGGACCCAAGCCAAGTCACGGTTGGCGTCACCACGCACTTGCCTGATTCAGATGCCTGGACGAATTTACACTCCGGCACGCTGGTCCGCTAACTGCAACTAGCACTATTTCTTCCGAGATCACTTTTAATTAAGGATCTTTCGCGCACTTTTTATGTATCTCCCATCGCGTTGATCCACAGACCTTTAGGTTAGCAGCACTGTGATCAGAAACTCGCGCCGAAAACGAACGAAATTGGCGCACTTTTGTCCGTACTTTCTGCTCAGGAAAGTACCCGCGACGGATAGCGAATATCTCCACGATTTTTCGACCGACACTACTCGCGGTTGATCCGGTTCGAAGGACCAAAAAATATAGGCGCGGATACCTTGATCGGTTTTCGGAAGCACGGAACTTAAAACGCGACGGACTTCGAAATGACGAACACTTTTATTCCGGGTGATTTTGGTTTAATTAGAACACTCTTACTGCTATCGACAGAAGGTTTTACTGACGTGTGCACTATTTGGAATTTATATTTCAACTGAACTGAATCTGGTTCGTGTATAGCAATATATGCGAATTCAAAGGCTAATAACGATATGGGTGGTACTCATGAGAAAAGGCCTATCCCGAGATGATTTTCTTCTCTCGCTAGCTGAAAGCTAGCGATAAGGAAGGGTTACCTAAGTGTGATCAATTGCAGATGATCGAGTGAGATCAATATATCTCTCTTATATACTAGTTCATATTTCATATAGGGTTTGCGTTAACACATACATTGCTGAAAATTTGACAGCAAACGAAATATTTTCTAAACCGAAAAGAAAAAATGAGAACAGCAATAGTCCCTTTTGTCCCGAGGCCTTCAAAACACAATAAACAGATTTTTTTATTTATTTTCATGTAAAAAACATTTTTGTGAAATTTTTTATTTGTCTTGAAAATTCAAAATCTTTAGTTTTCATTCCGTCTAAGAAAATTGAAAATCGGTCAAGCGGTTCAAAAGTTATATTTAAAAAAAAAATTGCAGAATCGTGATTTTTCTGGTCATTTTATTTCGGAAATGGTAACCCTAATCAAACAATCCAAAAACACGTGAATCCTTATTTCGGATAAGGAACAAAATAACAAATTTCCACAGAATTCGGTGACCCACTAGATCGGTTTTTCATAGAATGGCTGTAGTGTGGCAGGTACGATGATGCCCAGGGAAGTCAGGAAATCTCTATTATGAAAAGATCCTGCACCTAGCGGGAATCTAATCCAAAAACCCTCAGCATGGCTTTGTTTTGTAGCCGTGGACTCTTACTACTCGGCTAAGGAAGGCCCCTAAAAATGATGGTTATTGTATATATATTAAAACTTACAACACAATTTACCGCTCTAAACGCTTGCTAATATACCGTTTTGATTCATATTCAAAATACTTAAGGGTCACAGTAACTTTTAATAGGTATTTACGACTCGCTTAAAGGTACCCACATGGGTACCCAAGTAATTATATTTTTCTGCTTCAAGCTGTGTCAGGGTAGATCTAGATTTGCGCTCATTAAAAAACATATATTTTTTGTCTTAAAGAAATTAGTTCCGAATCTCCTATTTTAGGAGACGGATGGAAGCGTGAATTTGCCTATCCAATAAATTTTAAACAAATATTGATTTTTGAAACCTGTTGCGATTCTCTAACTCTATTGGATTCCAAAAGTCTGTCTTACTTTCTGAAAGCACAATATAAGTTACATTAAACTCTAAAACAATGTTGTTATTATAAGTGTAACACACTAAGCTCATTTTACAAAAATCCATGAATTTCATCTTAATCTCAACAGCTGAACAGTTCGGTAAAATAAAACACCGTAATTTCTACATATTTTTGTGAAGTTTGTCGATATTTCGATATTTCAGAAGTTCTCAAAAAACTCTCCAACTTTTAGAATCTGTGTTTATCACTGGTCTTCTGGATCCAGAGATATTTAAAAATTCTTTGGGAGACCAACGCGTAGCCATAACCCACTTTAATATCTTTGGATACAGGTTTTTTTTTTCTCATGTTCGATTATTCACTTTTCGAAACAACACTTGGATGTCTGTTGTGGAAAAATGAAGCGATTTGGTGCAACCGCCTTTGATACATGAGCATTTTTGTTTGTGGTACCATTCTGGCCAAAAGAGGATCTTATAAACTTCAAAAGTCATCATATTGTAATTTTAAGATTTCTTGGAGACAACTCATCAACCTTTTCGTGTGATTTTTTTTTCAGAGAAGTTCCTTATTACTACCAAACATTGTATAGCCTATATTTTGTTATTTTATTTTTTTTTGTTTTTTGATAAATTGACTAAAATTAAAATGGCGGTTAAAGAATTTTTATATGGGAAATATCGGTCCTACAAAGAACATCGGAATAACTTCAAAACTAGATGACAAACGATCAATATCGACGCAGATTCTGAAAAAAAAGAGAATTTTGAGAACTTGAAAAATATGGTGCAAAAATATTAAGAAACTAAAAAGTTATAGTGATTTTACTATTTTTATAATAAAAAATGAAGTTGCTGATAAAGGTGTTAAAAAAATATCCAAAACTTACCCCGGTAATTTAAACTGTTCAGCTATTGATATTTGTTCCCGAATTGTTCAGCTGTTGATATTTGAGAGAAATCCTTAAAATAACCATAGCGCACAGAATTTGAATTTAGAAGGACAATATTAGGACTTTCCTCAACAGAAATTCAGAATTTATCAGAGGCAAAAACGTTATATTGGATTTAAAATATATACCGGTTTTGGATATCATTCGTCCCGTTTCATTTTTCCTAACAGTTTAGATGACTCATCATTTAAAAATTTTAGACCCGTATTTTGTATTTTGGCATAAAGTTTGGGGAGGCCCAAAAACTATTTTTTTTCCTTTTTTTGAAGACAATAGAATTATAGTGTCCCTCTGTATAGAAATGACACAGACACCATCTTCAGCCATTTACATATCTGCATAGAAAGTCTTTAGACTAGACAACAGACAAGCATGATCCAGTGGCACAGCCGAGAAACATTCCTGACTAAAAGTTTCAATGGCTTATGCGAGAATCGAACACCTCATGTCACGATGTACTTAAATGCCTGGCGACAGTAACCACACGGTCACGAGGCCCTCAATATCTTTTTTGTTTCTAAACTAAAAGACTTTCTATTTGTCACAGGTTCTCCTCTATTGATTGCAGAAGCTTTAAATCAATTATGCAGAAAATTTGTTGACTACAGCGCTACATATGGTTGGAAATGTAACTGCAACCGTTTTCCCATATATTTAGTCAATTTGCTTCATACAAACTTCAAGCTCGCATAGCCCTCTTTACGGATTGACGAATTCCGCTAAAATTTTTACATTTGCTTTAAACTCGATTCACACAATGAGTTTAGAGGTACTTGCAGGAGTACAGCCCCTGACAGATCGTTTCGCGGAGTTAACACTCAGGTTCCTCATCCGTTGTGAGGTTCTCAAACCATTGGTTATTGAAAACTTCGAAATGCTGCTTAAAGATAATCCTCAATCTCGATTTATGACTGTGTACTACTGGTACATGCCGTTGGAGGTCAGCTCATCTTCGGTTAACACCGATCGTGACAACTTCCTACACTTCGATTGTTCCTCTGTAGTATTTGATTTGTCCATGAAGCAAGATATCCATGGTATACCAGATCACTTACGTTCAAGGTTTAACCCTACCATATTTGCAAGTAAACTCGGGCATGTCAGCGAGGACGGACAGCTCCTCACTGATATCACTGGTTTCGGTGTTTACAACGTTTCTCATAGCGCCTTCTTCATGCTTCAATAGCCATGTTCTGTATATGTTGCTGAGCTAGCAGCTATACATTACACCTTAGAGTACATCAGTTCTCTCCCACCCGAGCACTTCTTCATTTTTTTCCGGTAGTCTAAGTTCTGGAGGCTGTTCGGTCAATGAAGCCGGTGAAGCACTCAGTGTACTTCCTGAATGGAATACACCAAGCATTGAGTGTTTTGTCAAATCGCTCTTACACTATTACCCTAGCTTGGGTCCCTTCCCATTGCCCCATTCCGGGCAATGAGAAAGCGGACTCTCTGGCTAAGGTAGGCGCTAAAGAAGGAGATGTTTACGAGCGTCAAATCGCCTTCGATGATTTTTTTTTTGCATTGGCCCGTCGGGAGACCTTGATCAGCTGGCAACAGAAATGGAGAGACGGAGAAATGGGTAGATCGCTGCATTCCATATTTCCACAGGTGTCGAAAAAACAAGGTTTAAGGGGTTGACCATTGGCCGTGATTTCATTCGTGCTATTCATTTAACGCGTATACCCACCGTATTGGTCTCTCAGAAAGCAATATCTGTGTTTCCGGCATGGTTTACCAAGATATCGAACATGTTGTATGGGGATGCGGTGAGCATCGTGGCATCCGATCTGAACTGACTGGAACTCTCCGGATCAGAGGAAAACAGCTGAAACCTGATAGGGAAGTGTTGGCGGGCCTTCATTTGGAATATATGAATTTGATCTAGGGCAAGCGTACCAGTTATGGCCATAGTGATTCCCTATTTGGCCATACGTGACATTTTGATAACTTTCACATTGTTAATCTTTTTGAATGCTTTAACATCAAGATATATCTTTTCCACAACACACAAACATTTTCAAAATTTGAAGACATCAAAGTAATTACATATGGCGAAATAAGGAACCAGTATGCTCAAGTAGCACACATGTAATATTTGATGCAGAATAAATATTATATGACCAGATCTAGTCATATATCAGTTGATATGACTTAATTATAACATGTGTGTTACTCGGGTGTCCATAACTGGTACACTTACCCTACTTGTTTTTGAAGCGTATCAATATCCCAGTTTGATTGTCGTTCGCTCCCTGTCTTTCTTTTTCCCCCTTCAAATTGTCCTTCTTCTTCTTCTTCTTCTTCTTTCTGGCGTTACGCCCCACTGGGACAGAGCCTGCTTCTCAGCTTAGTGTTCTTATGAGCACTTCTACAGTTATTAACTGAGAGTTTACTATGCCAATTACCATTTTTTCATGCGTATATCGTGTGGCAGGTACGACGATACTTTATGCCCTGGGAAGTCGAGAAAATTTCCAACCCGAAAAGATCCTCGACCGGTGGGATTCGAACCCACGACCCTCAGCTTGGCCGTGCTGAATAGCTGCGCGTCTACCGCTACGGCTATCGGGGCCCCAAATTGTCCTCTTCCCGTCGTGTCTCCCACAAACCGTTTCTGTTTAGTTTCATAACAGATCTGGACATCCTGTCCCATCAAGCTTCATCAGCTTAGTAGTCTAAGTAACTTAAGTATCATAATAAGAGTACAATTAAAAATCCCGAAAAATCTCTATCTTTCCTGTTGTATAAATGTATTCCCTAACCTAGAAACTTCCCCAAACTAACATAGTTTTTAAAATAGATGCAAATGGTAATATGTAAATAATGTAAAAAGAAAAGATTTCGGCTCTGTTATGCCCCAAGCCTGCCAAATAAACGAGATAAGTTAAAAAAAGGACCATTTTATTTTCTATGCAATCTTATAATGTGAAAAATCAAAATATACTCCGATTGATCTGAAACTTTGGGAAATTGTTATTCATTGCTAAAAAAAAATTAATAAAAAACATCCGAGTCGGAATTCGCAAACTTCATTTATTTTTACTTTTGGCCAGCTTTGAGTCACTGCGCGGGGACCAAGTCTATCCAGTCTCCCCTACTATTTGTTGAAATCTTATATAGGACTATTTGTAGTATGATATCTATGGTTTTTCATAATTATATACATATACATGTATGTGATGATCAGTTCTGTTGATCCATGTAGGCTTTTTTTCCGCCTAACTGATTTATATTTCACATGCAAAAGAACTTCAATGGTTGAACTGATCTGTAATTACCCCGGTCATCAAAATAAATATTTCATGCGCCTTCATTTCAAATTAGGGCGCTAAAATCCATTTTTTAAATACTGCTGCCTTTGCAGCCACTCGCATTGCAGGCGGTAATTTAGCTGCAAACCTAAAATTTATACGCACAAACATTTACACTAATGCGTATGAATATATCTCTCAGCTCCGTACACGCGTTTTATAGGTGTTGCATGTGCATAATTTATTCCTGCATCCCAGCTTTATGCTGCGGCAACATGCAACGGCGCGCAATTTTGATGCCAATGCTAATGTATTGCATACATCATGAACTTCACTTTATTCTTTGGCCGAAGCTGGGATCAGAGTCGAACCACGCGTATTTCCCATTTGGTTCTATTTGTTACTGCCCGAGCAAAGTCCAACCCTGCCACGGTCGGCACATATATTTATTCTGCACCAACTGGAGGTGCATTGTAGTAATAAACATATTCATTTAAAAGCCCCATTTCTTCTGCGCGCATTTCACCTGTGCACCAGGCCGGGCATCATAACGAGCCGAGAAAAAGGCAGGAAAGAAAAATTGTTTCAATGTTGTATGTATATTTTAATGCGATATGATTTTTATGTACAAGAACAACTCACATCCGCAGTGTTAAATATTGCAGATTCGCACGCGAAGTTTGCATCATGTTTCTAAGTTTCATGTGTGCACTTGTTGTTTTACCTTTTTGGTTTGAAGACTGCTACGTTAGGTAGTGTTTTTTTTTTGTTAGAACTATTAGAATATAAAATGTAGTACGATTCTACATAACCTACGTATCTGACACCAATAGTGGTTTGAATTTCTCAAATATTGAGTTAAGAGTCCAAAATTCAACCGTTACCCCGTATTTTTTGTAATGTAATATCCTTATCCTTCCTTCCCGGGTAGAGAAGAATTGCAAAAGAATAACAAAACATACCATTAAAATAGAATGTTTGAATAGCTAATTTTGTTCTTTGTTTGTTTGAAATAAGAGATAAAATAACAAAAATAATAACTAAGTTTATATGGCATAAAAACTAAATAATATCATATTTTGCCATTGTAATAACAAAATAATAGCAAAAATATAGGCAACCGTAAATAACAAAATATATTTTTATTTAGATATTGATAACAAAATAATAATAAAATAATGGTAATTTTAGTTCTTTGACTTTAATATCTAAATTTAGCATGATTGAAAAATAAACTTTTTGCTTTCCAGCAAAAAACATTTGTCTTCAAAATCTTCAATGCATATCATACGAATTGTACAATTAGCTATTATGGCAAAATTTGATGTTGGTTTGTTCTCATTAATTACTTCAATAAAGTTTTCAAATATCAAAATAATGACATATTTTACTGTGATGCCGATGTTGGTTATTCTTAAGATATTTAATGTTTTTTACGTATTTTTGCACAAATAACAAAATTTACCATGATAGTATATTTTTTATTGATTAGTTATTACATGACTTTCAAGTATATCATACCAATGACAAATTTTGCTATGATTGTATGTTTTGATATTGATGAGATATTAAATGTCATATATTAATAACATAATAATGGTTAAACTAGATATGATTGCAAAATTTGTTCTTATTTTACCATTATTTTGTTATTCACCTCTACCCGGGTTGGTACGCTCTGAACTTTCATACAAAGATTTAAAAAAAAATATCTCTGTCGTTTTAAATATGTAACCATGACATGACGCTTGCTTCTATATGTGATTCATAATATGATAATTGCCACATTGTTTCAGAGTTATTCCGGGATGCAGTAGGATATATAGGTTCATCGGTAACACTGCGGAACACGTTTTTGTCTCAAGCATCAAAATACCGCTGTTTACTCAATTGAGGGTTGCTGAATCCAATGCCATTTTCAGAAATATCATAGCACGTCTAATTTTTGAGATATTGGCTGTCGAAGATGCTAAATTTGACTATTTTATCCAACTTGCATGCAAGTTTCCCAGCTTGTATGGCAATTTATTTGCTTAATTAAGCTTAGAACTCAAGCATCATGTGTATAACAATACTTATCAACAAAGTTCATAATACTTCCGATGCTCAAGAGTTATTTTTTGTGGGTTTAGAAAAGTATTGTAGTTTGCCATATAAGGGGTCGTCTATAAATGACGTAGCATTTTAGGGGGGAGGGGGGTCTTCACGAATTTATGACGATGTGTGACGAGGGGGAGGGAGGGGTCCCAACTAGTGGACGTAGCATTTTGAATCATGTCGTAGAAAAGAGTAGTGTTGAAGAAATTTGACAAACAATTATTTGTATCAAACTTTTTCGTTTTACTTATTAAACTTGGGTTATCAAATGATGATTCAGCATGAAATAAAAAAATCTACGAAATCAAACAGACTTTATGAAGCTTTGAAAAAAATGTGAATATTTTATTGTATCCTTGTCTAAATTAATTTATTTATAAACGAACAAGCTAAAAATTCAATTAGTTAATTAAAAATCAATGCTTTATCGACTTGGTAAACATTGTTTTCCATTTGTTGACAAGACAAAGGATTAACCGTTTTAGTCTTATTCATATTTTCTGTTGCAGCTTAATTTCTTCAAAATAATACAATATACACATTTAGGCAATATTAAGGCGCAAGAGAAAATTGCACAAAAGTCAGAACTGAAAGAGCAGTTTTCTCCTTCTAAAATATCAAATTGATGAAAATAAAAACACGCAGCCTTTTTATATGGCAAATGAAAGAGCTGTGTATTTTTATTTTCTTCGATTTGTCTATTTAAAATAGAAAACTGCTTTTTCAGTTTTGACTTTTGCGCCATTTTTACTTTGGCCTTAATATTACTATAGTAAAACAAGATATTTATGTAGCAAATTATGTGTTCAATGTTGCAGGAAATCTCTACTCAATCAGCTGATCGATTTATTTGTTATTTATTTTTATCGATGCTCTTGATGGAATAACCTGGATAATAATAAGGATATAAAATTCGAGTGTCATCGAAATTGTCCTATTCAGCATTTTTTAAATCAATTCAGGGAAAGGGTATAAATACAATTCAATTCAGGGAAAGGGCAAAATACTACAAATTAAATTTAACTTGTATAAACTGGAAACCAAAATTATGTAACCTCAATAGGAAGTAAGTTTGTTTAAATTGTGTCCAAATTACTATTGAGCGCTACGGTATAACATACTATTTTTCGTCAGATTATCCTGCGGTTGCTTTTTAACCTTCTAGTCGTCGAGCGGTTTGCCACCGTCAGAACCACCACGCTGCTGTTGTGAACGAAAAGCGAGGTTTTTTCAACATTACTGTACAAAATACAACAGCGCGACGACTCAAGTGTTAAAACAATCGCTGAGGAAAACAATTAAAAAAATATTAGGGGGGGGGGGGGGTGGCTGTTTGATAAGCTACGTATTTTTCAAAGGGGAGTATCAGAATTTGTGACTAAATGCTACGAGGGGAAAGGGGGGTGTAAAAAATCAGTGATAAAACGTCATTTATGGACGGCCCCTAAGAGAAATGAAAAATGTTGTATGGATATTGCAAGCATGTTTCAAAAATCGATTTAATCTGAATTTAACCATGCAATTTCAAACAAATTATATCAAAATGAAAGTTAAACCCCTATTTTCCTTGCTTGATGTATTAGATCACAAATTTTTTTGATAAGTCATTGATTAAATTTCTTGTAAATATAAAAAAAACAGTGTTTTAAGCAACTTTGATGACCTGCAGTTAAAAATTGTGACGTGCTGGAACATTTCTGAGAACGGCATCAGATTCAGCAGTCCCAAATCTACTAACATGTCATTTTCGTTACGCTGCACGGTGTGCTGGAACACACATATTATCAAACTTGCATGAACCTCCGATATTTTTTCACAAAAAGTTAGCCTTGATAGTCAAAAAAAGCTTGCGGAATATTAAAAAATATTTCATCGGCAAAAATTGAAAAAAGTCGATTTTTGTATTTTTACCCTTCTCCCATATATGAGTGCATACGAGAATACTTGAGTTACACTAATTTTGATGCATTGCAATAGCTCAAAGACTTATTTGATATACCTTGAAGACGAATTGAGTACAAGACGATACAAATTGAGCATAATTTCTACCGACATTCACACAATGTTACCAGCCCATGATGGTATGCCGTTTATTAACGACATCGCATTTTTACATAAATTTATTAAGGTAAACATACTACAATTTACCAAATTTCCATCAATGTTTTCTATTCTACTGAATAACTGAAATCATTGGAGTATGTTATTGAACATGAAGCTTCCTTAAGATAACAGACAATTGTATTAAAATACACAGCCATACAATTTTATAGGGCAATGTACTGTTTCAATTTTGTATGGTATGTTCACTCTAGCTGGTCTTGTTATTCACATTTGTTTTGATTAAAAGATGGAGGAAGATTTTACGCAAACCTGTATACGGTGTGTCTACATACAAAACTAGAACGCATACAAATATTGTAAAATATTGTTACATATACAGGGTTTGTACAGAAAATGTAAGATGTGAAAATAAAAAAAATATATGATAGTCTTATATTTCTTGTATGAGTAACAATATTATATAACATTTGTAAAGTTGTCATGCAAAATTATATTGAAATCTTGCAGCCGCTTGTTGGGTGCGTTTGCTAAAACCTCACATCATTAACACATCCTTAGTTATATTCACACACTTAAAACTAAATACATACCATAAAACGGGGTAACTTTGATAGTTTTTTGAGAGAAAATCTAAATATATTTTTTTTTGTAAAACAAGCACTGGTTTGTAGTTATCGATTACACATGAAAGATTGCATAACGGTTCGATAATCGAAAGTCAGTTTTTGGTAATGGGGTAACATAGATAATGAGTAGATAAGCACATGAAAATCCACAACAAACTATTGTTTGACATCATTGCAGTTTGAATTGGATTGGAGAATGTTAATAGAGAAACTGGATTAGATTTTATCAATTAAAGTACAGAATTTATCGAACAAAAAACACCTTTAAAAGAGTGTTCAGTCAAAACAAACATGAAAAAACACCATTATAAGTTGATAATAATGGGTATAAAATTATATCTTTGAATAGATATCTATCGATAATCATGTTTCAACATTGAATTCACCATAAATCAATCATTTTTGGAACATGAATGAGTATATATCGAAAGAATCCCATGAAGTACATGAGGCGTTGCACACCTCTAGGCTTTTAATGTTATATGAGAATTTGTTAGTTTGATTACAAAAATGATTCCAAATTGTAAAACTGTTTTTCGATATGAGGTTTGATACCGGTTTCATGTTATACTATAGCTAGGTCATCAAGTATACGTACCGAACTCATTATAATTTCATGAAATAGTGATAGTAATACACGGGAAAAAATTCTGTGGTATAAATTACTTTTTCAGCTGACTACGCCCATTCTTAAAACTACCATGGAATTTCAGACCAATTTACTATGTTTACGGTACATCCTACCACATTACTGGTACATTTGACAGAAATAATTTACAACAATCTGATTTCGATTACAGACATGGTAAAATCAAGTGCATTTCTGGTCTGCTGAAAATTGTCGGTGCGAGCGCTTAAGTTAACCCCCTAAAATGGTAGTTTTTACCGCACATTTTTTTTTGCGTGTAGTGATTAGAAAACTATACCACATACGTAAAATATTACTGATTTGATTCAGAAAGAAGAATAAAAATCGTTCGTATGAGCTTTTCTGAAGTGAAAAGTGAAATTTCCATAATATAAAATACGGCATACCAGCATGGGCTGGTTACATTGTGTGAATGTCGGTAGAAATTATGCTCAATTTGAAACGTCTTGTAATCGTTTCGTCTTCAAGGTATATCAAATAAGTCTTTGAGCTATTGCAATGCATCAAAATTAGTGTAACTCTAGTATTCTCCTATGAACACATATATGGGAGAAGGGTAAAAATACAAAAATCGACTTGCCGATGAAAGATTTTTTAATATTCCGCAAGCTTTTTTTACTATCAAGGCTAACTTTTAGTGAAAAAAGATAGGAGGTTCATGCAAGTTCGATAATATGTGTATTTCAGCACACCGTGCGCTGTGTAATGATCCATACCAAAAAAAAAAAACATTCGAAACACCACTGTGAGCATGTACCCGAGGAGGAAGAAATAACTCACAATAATATATGAATACCATATTATGGTATCATACCAGAATCAGGTTTTGTTCAGTAGTCAATACCAGAATTTTGCATTATAATTATACTGAAAACAAATGTTTAAAGCAATTTGTTTAAACTTCATTGAGGTATTCGCCAGCTATTGAGGACTGCTGGAGGTATTGAACTACTATTACAAAATTTCACTTTTAAATGAAAATCCATCATGTATTAGTTAGGTATTACAATACCTGATCTAATTATCAGTTTGGTATTAGTAGAACATGCATGAGATATTATTTGAGGTATTTTACCTCTCATGCAGGGCTCATTCATACCACATTTAGGTTGTAAGTATTGGAAATTATTTGGTATGGAATACCTCAGTTCGGTATTCAGTAGCACTTATTTCTGCTCGGGTAGTTGTCTGAATAGATATAGAAGCAATCATAGATTGGTTAGAAGCGTGTATCGATTATTAAATTTATGCATCGCATTTTTTTCTAATATTATCAAACATACAAGTTACACCGATCAAAATTGTTCACATAGTCAATTCTAACTATTGTGTTATGCTTTTTCTCATATTGATATATTGGACATCATCACGCAACAAGAGAAATTGATTGATGAAAATGTTAATCAAAATGCTCGATCAGGCGTGTCCAAAATATATGTGCATATCTTTTATTCAATTAATTAATATATCTTCTGCTTACGCTTTTCCTGTTGCTAAATGAAGTTCTACCAGCGGGCATGCTTGCAGGAGTACAAGCTTGACTCGACTTTTAATTTGCTCTTGATTATAAATTACGTGAAGAGGTCTGGCGGCCGAGGTAGAATATAAATTAAGCTACTCAAAGTGCAAGTTGAAGTTGCATAATTTACCACGCTCTAACATGAAAGGAATCGAGATATCAGTTCTGCCTGGGTGTATCCTCCTTTATATATGTAGGGTAGATGTACCAATTATAGTTATAGTATCGATTACGGCAAAAGTGGGAACAAAAAAAGTATATTACTGTTTCATTAGAACATTCTTCTTTTTGGCATTACGTCCTCACTTGGACAAAGCCAGCTTCTCAGCTTATGAGCACTTCTACAGTTATTAACTGAGAGCTTTGTCATATCTTTGTATATCGTGTGGCAGGTACGATGATACTTTATGCCCAGAGAAGTCAAGGAAATTTCCATTACGAAAAGATCCTGGACCGACCGGGAATTGAATCCAGACACCTTCAGCATGGCTTTGCTTTGAAGCCTCGGACTCTAACCACTCGGCCAAGGAAGGCCCCTAAATTAGAACATAAGGGCATTTGATTATAGGAATAATAAAAACACTCGTTCCATACACTTCAGAAAAAAAACATGTTGAAAATCGAGCATACAAACTTGGTGGTATCTTCCTTCACTGGACAGACGTCCTTGGCGTGAGAAGAACCTCCGCGAATCATGCATTTAGCATCCATGCGGTAATTTTTTGTACCACGACCCCACTTTTATATCACCTTCTTACACGCAGAGAAATAAATCGTGAGCACCAATAAATCCTCATTGAAATCAACCAATTTTAGCCTATTTTTGGTGCATGAATTTTCTAAATCTTAAGTGTCATTACGCTGTAAATGTGGATTTTCTACAGTAATTTTGGGTTGCCCTTAACGGCAACTTTAGCAAAGAGGAGCTCTCAGTTAATAACTGTTTAAGTGCATTCAGAACACAACACTAAGAAGCGAAGCAGGCTCTGTGCAAGTGGAGACGTAATATCAAGAAGAATATGTATATGATGAAATCCAGGAACGATATTGCCGTAATTAAAGTTGACTCAATACTTTATCTGTCTATTTTGTTTGTTTCGCCAGGTTTTAAACTAGTAATTACCATGAACAAGTCATGCATTCGTTTCAAAATCGCGACTCAAAGCTGATTTTTATCCATGCCGTCGATTTATTGTATCCATAATAGGTACACCTACCCTATATCTGTAATGGGGAGGCAGGCAAAGCAACTGCAACCGAGCTTCCGCCAACTAAACCGACCAGAACCTGCAGGCGAAATGCGAATGAACGGCAAACACGATACACTTTGGCAAACAACAGCTAAAATGTTGTAATAAATAAAGGCGGAGGAAGATCCCAACAATCTCTCCCATCGTTTCGCAGCGGAAATGTTGGCCTCCTCCTGCACGACAACGACCACGATGACGACGATGAAAGAACAAAGCACTCGGCACCGTCAATCCAAAGTGCTAACTACGTGCTTATTCAGCCTTCTTCCGATACTTAGACGGACATGGACACATGCTAAACTGCTAAAACGATTCCAGTCATATAACCTTACACTTTTCTTTTTTTCGTTTGGGCTGGCGAGTGAGCACGCAATTATTTGCTACATGAGCTTTGTTATAAGATTTTACTCTTCCTGATCTCATTAATTATATGCTGATGATCTTTGATGTAGGGCGAAAAGTTGTAACGCCTTTGCCGTTGGTAATTTCTGTAATTTATTTTAGCAATGCACCTTGCATCTTTTAGCCGTTTCATTCAAAATCGTTATTCTGATTTGTGTCTAGTGAAGCTCACAAAAACTACAAATCTGTGATCGTCTTATTGGATGAGGAAATTTAAAATGAGACCGATTATCCCAAAATTTATGTATGACCGTCACAATGGCCGTCTGAAACCAATATTGTCGATTTCAAAATTACTAAACTGAAAAAATAATGAACATTAAATCTAATCTAATCTAAAATATCGTAATCTATAAATGTTTTTAACTCATATATGCGTCTTTAAAACAGTCTTCGGCTAAATTGTAGCTCACGAATGCATCTAACTGTATCAGTGTAACTCTAATCAAGACTAGACCGATTTATTGAAATGTTTGATTTTCCCATAGTAATTCCCATACAAACTTGTTCTGTGCAGTCTTAGTTTTAATCCATATGAGCTCAAATTTCTGGATGGCACTACTCACAATTTGAACTAGAATCGAATAAGCTGTGTGGAGCAAAATGGAGTTTTTGAACCACCCAAATAACCAACTCTGGCAATTTCTGTTCTAGTCTATAACACATTTAGATATAATAAATCAGATGATTATGATTACTGAATAATTGTTAAAAATTACATTTATTATATCGATATAGATATAGACGTTACCCCGAATAACCTTTACCCCGAATGATCATCTCTGATTAAGAAGACGTATTCGGAATTAACTGTGTGTCGGCAGCGTTCATTTTCATTTATTTAGTTAACATCTAAACAGATAACACTGAATCAACAATTTCACACCACAATACTCAGTTCGTGGCCGCATCTCTCCATCCTCGGTTCTGCCCCACGCTCGCCAAATCGATACGCACTTGATCCGCCCACCTAGCTCGCTGCGCTCCACGCCTTCTTGTACCAACCGGATCCGAAGCGAACACCATCTTTGCAGGGTTGCTGTCCGGCATTCTTGCAACATGCCCTGCCCATCGTATCCTTCCAGCTTTGGCAACCTTCTGGATATTTGGTTCGCCGTAGAGTTGGGCGAGCTCGTGGTTCATCCATCGCCGCCACACATCGTTTTTCTGCACACCGCCAAATATCGTCCTTGGCACCCGACGTACGAACACTCCAAGTGCTTGAAAGTCCTCCTCGAGCACCGTCCACGTTCCATGTCCGTAGAGGACTACCGGCCTTAGGCAGCGTCCATTTATTACGTAACGCTAAAATTGGAAATTCTTGACCCCCTCCCCCCCTCCGTAACGCTTTTTGTATGACAAATTTAAAATGTTTGTATGAGCCCCCCCTCCCCCTAGAGCGTTACGTAATTTGTGGATACCCCCTTATGAGCGTTTTGTACATGATACATTTGGTGCGGGTGTGAATCTTTTTTGACCGCAGCTTCTTGTGGAGGCCATAGTAGGCCCGACTTCCACTGATGATGCGCCTCCGTATTTCACGGCTAACGTTATGGTCAGCCGTCAGCATGGATCCAAGGTAGACGAACTCGTCGACCACCTCGAACGTATCCCCGTCTATCGTAACACTGCTATCTAGGAGAGCCCTGTCGCACTCGGCCCCACCAGCTAACATGTACTTTGTCTTGGCCGCATTCATCACCAGTCCAACCTTTGCTGCCTCGCGTTTCAGGCGGGTGTATAGATCTGCCACCTTTTCAAATGTTCGGCCTACAATGTCCATATCATCTGCAAAGTAAATAAATTGTCTGGATCTCTTAAAAATCGTACCCCGGCTGTTGTTCCTGGCTCTCCGCCTTCTAGCGCAATATTAAACAACCGGCATGAAAGTCTATCACCTTGTCGTAGTCCCCGGCGGGATCCAAACGAACTGGAGTGTTCGCCTGAAACCTTCATACAATTTTGCACACCTTCTATCGTCGCTCTTATCAGTCTCGTGAGCTTCCCGGGAAAGCTGTTCTCGTCCATGATTTTCCATAGCTCTACACGGTCGATACTATCGTATGCCGCCTTGAAATCGATGAAAAGGTGATGCGTTGGGACCTGGTATTCACGACATTTTTGGAGGATTTGCCGTACAGTAAAGATCTGGTCCGTTGTCGATCGGCCGTCAACGAAGCATTGATAACTTCCCACGAACTTGTTTACTATAGTTGACAGACGACGGAAGATGATCTGGGATAATACTTTGTAAGCCGCATTTAGAATGGTTATCGCTCGAAAGTTCTCACAATCTAACTTGTCGCCTTTCTTGTAGATGGGGCATATCACCCCTTCTTTCCACTCCTCCGGTAGCTGTTCTGTTTCCTAGATTGTGGTGTCAGCTGCGTGTGTACTGTTATTATTGATATTGCATTTTAAGGTGCTAATATGGATACTCCTTCTTACTTCATAAAACACTTCAACTACAGATATTGACATTACGGCTGTTAATATTCTATTAGGAACATTTCCTTCTCTTGAACATCGGCTTTTCTTTTTATCATTATTATATAATTTATCATTATTTTATAGCCTACCCAGACAACCA
Source organism: Aedes aegypti (assembly GCF_002204515.2). Taxonomy (NCBI): domain Eukaryota; kingdom Metazoa; phylum Arthropoda; class Insecta; order Diptera; family Culicidae; genus Aedes; species Aedes aegypti. The sequence goes on along the minus strand of NC_035108.1, from coordinate 235,663,343 downwards.
AAATGTACGTATAACGAAATCACCTGGAGATTTTGAATGTGCAAAATTTCACCTATAAGATGTCGAGAAAAGGCCTTCTACGTACAAAAGTGAAGGCGATATACGTACATATATTATGTGATGAACAATAGCATACAATGCGAGTGTATAAATTTTCTACCGAACTAACCTGTAATCTTATGCGACTTAACTTATGATAACAAATGTTGATTTGACAGCTGCTACGGATTGATTCGACTTACTTTGTACAAGTGTACGGGACGAAACAAAATGTATAAATGAATTAAAAAAAAAAGCGTTTTATGCGAGGAAACTCATCAATCTGACGATTTTATCCACAGTAATTTGCAGGTTTGGTGTAATTTGTATGAATTAACGAGTTATTACGTGAACTTTGATGCGACTTCTGGTTGTCTGGGTATTATATAATTTCGTTTAATTTCATTAAATCCCTTTTGGTAGCTTCAAAAGTAATCCTTCAGAGCTTTCCGTAAGATCCAAACCAGGGATTTCGTCAGCGGTTTTTTTTTCGAGATTCTTCTTGGGGACTGTTCAACAAACTCGTGATTATCTTTCGGACTATGCAGACCTCCTACCCCTGATGACCACATGGCTGTTCATGGTTTTTACCAACCGAATTATCTATTCTAAAGTTATGAGCAGTCAATTGTTGATTTTGAACAATAACTAACATTATGAAACGCACAGCATGGAAAATCCCTGTAGCACAGTTAAGAATTAAAACTTCAGAGGGACTTGAACTCACGCTTCGTGGTGCTCACACGACTGACGCCGCTCATCGTGCAGCCACAAAGCCCACGAAACATATTTCTATCTATTTAACCCTATGATTTTTTAATATATTAAAAGGGTATTCATTATGGTTCATTTTTCCTCGCCAGTTCATTTTGGAATATTTTCTTCAAAGCAGGACAGCCTACATTGAAAAACATAAATATCGTATGATAGTAATGATTAGTTATAATTTATGCAATAACAATATATGAATACATTATCGAAATACTCACATTGGCAGTGAATGGCCAAGGTATGGATATGTTTTCGACATGTGTACAAATAAGTGGCTAATGAGTTATTACGTTAAATTACAAACTATACAACGTTTTTCCGTTGCAGGGAAACAATCTTGCTGACACATATTTACTACAAGCTGCAAAATGGCTCTGTTCACTCCAGCGAATAAAATAGACCACGTGAAAATACATATTAAACAGGATCTCCGTCCACTAGGCAGGGCAACGTATGCGACCTCGAACATGGCACTACAACCATTTACATGAAATGCATCGCAAAATACCACAGACAGCAAACACCAAAAACACGATTGCAATATAAAATGGAAAACAAATTGGCCAAAGGTGGTATGGTCATGATGGCCATGTGCTCGCCAAGAGGCCGGGAGAATGATGTAGTGAGTGAGGTGATGCCGATAATGATAATATAACCAAGGTATCATCACTACCTATACAGTACACCGGTACCATACTTTGGCTTTCCAAGGGCTGATACATGTGTTCGAGAGAGCAACTGCACTGCAATCATTGCGGAAATTATTTTAATTAGCATTTTAACAACCATGCTGGTGGTTTGGGCGATGATAGTGGTGTTGTTTCTGTGGCCAAACTGTGGCCTCGGCACCACACCGTAACAAATTGCTAGGTCGCTCACCAGCCCGTGTTTAGCAGATCAGTGCAGTATGTGAGTTTCGGTAGTACAATATTCCAAGGTGAACATTTCTTACTCCTCACGAAACGAACCTTCCATATAAATGTATAGGATAATCATATATTTACAAATTCCTTGTTCAAAGGCGCATCGTATCTAGGAATATGAAGTAGAGCAACAATTTACCTGACGGTCATTCTTCAATTATCAACTCATATCGAAAGTATGCTGTTTGGTATGCGAGGATTGATTTATTTCATTAAATAATGCTACAAATCATATTTTTGACGTTTCTCTTCAACTTTTCATAGGCGTTCGTAGAAGAGGGCAACATTCTTAAGTGCAGAAAATAATATTGCTAGATTTTTGAGTACTATTCAATTTTCTGGAAATGTCCATCGGTGTAAGGTAAGGTCGGGTACAAATAATTCCAACTTCCTTTCTCGACAAGTTTCACCCAACTTATTGGTACAAGTCTAACTCCAATGCAGTATCCATCTCTGCAAGGTACATCAGTTCGCAGGGATTATTCACTTTTGACCCAATCACATTCAATAAAGAATTGATTCCGTGAATGTTACTTCAAAACGACTTCGTGACTCAGAGTTGTTTCCTTTTCATAGATCTAATTTTGAATATAATAACTGTTTTCATTTAAGTAGATGAAAACCCCGAATTTAGTACTATACCATTTAATTCCACTCAGTGCGCATCGTACCTTCGTGCTGTGCGTACACGAATTCTCTCTGCTCTTGGAAGTTTTCTTAAAAACTACCTAAAGCAATAAAACAGTACTTTTCAGTGCTAAAATTAAAAACGGTACTTTTCAGTGCTACTAAAACAGTACTTTTCAGTACTATTTTTTCTACTATTGATCCCTTTACGATCCTTGTTTGGACCCGTGCCTTCGATTTTTCGTTGCACCCGTTGGCGAAAGCTAGCGGTGGTAATCCTTCTTGGACACCGTCTTGGGAAAAAAACCTCTCGAAGGTCACGTCTTCTTTCGTTTATTAACTAAACATGGTATCAACAACTAACAAAAGGAAGGGTGAATCTCTGAATTCACTACTTCCTTCCAAAAAAGTGGGTTTTAAAACTGTCACTACACGTGGCAAGAATAGAAAAAAGGACGCTTCCCCGGAATGCAAAGTTTCTTCCAAGGGTGAAATGAATAATTGTATCGTAATGAGCAATCAGTTCGATGCTCTAGACAAATTTTCCGAACACCAAATCGAAGCAGCCTCTAACCCAGGCTTTTTGATTCAAGTGAGGAAGCAAAGAGTGCCGCCTATCGTGGTCAGTTGTTCCGAATTTGGGGGATTTAGGCAGAAGATCTTGAACTCCATTAGGGGAATCAAGGTTTCCTTCCAAATCGCAAAGAAATGAGATTGTCGCGTTTTGCCGGAAACTCTTAAAGATCGTGAACTTCTACTCAGACATCTTGAAGAGAAGAAGCACAAATTTTTTACTTATGACGACAACACTGAGCGTTTGTTCAAAGTAGTCTTGAAAGGTCTCTCAAGTGACTATAAGTCGCCTGAAGAGATCAAAAAAGGAATAAATGATTTACTTGGTTTTTCCCCAGTCCAAGTAATCATTATGAAAAAGAGAACCCAATCTGGCATTGTTCGGAAAGGGCTTTCTCAAGAATATTATTAAGAATATTATTTAGTTTACTTTAACAAAAAAGAACTAAATAATATTAAAGCTTTAGAAAAAGCAAAACTTATGTTCGATGTCCGTGTGACATGGGAACATTTCCAGAAACCTGGAGGAAATTACCAGAACCCCACTCAGTGCCGTCGGTGCCATGTCGCATGGATGCTAAATGCATGATTTGCGGAGGTTCTTCTCACGCCAAGGACGTCTGTCCAGTGAAGGAAGATACCGATAAGTTCTTATGCGCCAATTGCAAGGGAAATCATAAGGCCAATTTTTGGTCTTGCCCTTCGCACAATAGAGGCATTTAGGCTCGTGCCAGGCAGATGAAAGATAATATCCGTTACGAGGTAGAGTATCGAACAATGCTCATTTTTCAGTTAACAATCGCTTGATTAGGAATCCCTACCTACCCTACCGCCACAGGTAACTCCTACTCCGCTTCTTCGTCTACCGAAAATTCCAATGGGAAATCATCAGATGTACCCACTTCAAGTGATATGTCTGCCTCTGATTTTAATTTTCTAACTGAACTATTGAATCTAATGATTGATGCAATGTTCAAAGCCACCACTATGACTGAAGCAGTCCAAGTAGGTGTAAAATTTACAAATCAAATTGTTATTGGATTACGTTTTTCTAATGGATCCAAATAATAATTTAAATATTTTAAATTGGAATGCTCGTTCTCTGAATGGAAAAGAGGACGAGCTGTTTAATTTTCTTACAGCTAATAACGTGCATATAGCAGTTATTACCGAAACTTATTTAAAACCTGGATCCAAACTAAAAAAAGATCCTAACTTTTTTGTCTATCGTAATGATCGACTTGATGGGGCATGTGGGGGAGTTGCAATCATCATTCATAGGCGTATAAAACATCAACTGTTTTCGTCATTTGGAACTAAAGTTTTTGAAACTTTAGGTGTTTCTGTTGAAACACAGCTTAGTAAATATACTTTCATAGCTACCTATTTGCCTTTTCAATGCTCTGGACAGCAAGTTAATTTGCTCCAAACTGACTTGTGAAAATTGACTCGCAATAAATCAAATTTTTTTTGTCATTGGTGACTTTAATGCCAAACATCGGTCATGGAATAATTCTCAAAGTAATTCCAATGGCAGAATTTTATTTGATGAGTGCTCTTCAGGATATTTTTCAATTCAATACCCTGATAGCCCTACATGTTTTTCCTCTTCTAGAAATCCATCTACGATTGATTTGGTCTTAACCGACTCTAGTCATCTTTGTAGCCATTTAGTTACTCATGCTGATTTTGATTCTGATCATGTGCCTGTTATATTTCAAACATCCCATGAAGCGATACATACGAGCCAACTGGAATATATATGAAACGTATATTGACTCTAATCTCAATGTTAACATTTCATTACAAACTAAACTTGATATTGACAATGCTCTTGAAACTTTAACAAATTCCATTGTTGAAGCCAGGAGCATTGCAATTCCAAAATGTGAAGTAAAATTTGAATCCGTGATTATAGACGATGATCTTAAACTCTTGATCCGTCTTAAAAACGTGAGGAGAAGGCAATTTCAACGCACTCGTGATCCTGCTATGAAAATTATATGTCAGGATTTGCAGAAAGAAGTCAAGAAACGTTTTGCAGATTTAAGAAACAAAAATTTTAAAAATAAAATTTCTCAATTGGACCTTGGCTCTAAGCCCTTTTGGAAATTATCTAAAATCTTGAAAAAACCTCAGAAGCCAATACCGGCATTGAAAGAGGAAAACAAATTATTACTAACTAATTGCGAAAAAGCTCAAAAACTTGCTATGCAGTTTGAAAGTGCGCACAATTTTAATTAAGGACTTACTAGTCCAATTGAAAATCAAGTTACTCAGGACTTCGAAAATATTCTCAATCAAGAGAACGTTTCCGAAAATGCCTGGGAGACCGATTTAAAAGAAGTGAGAACTATTATTAAAAAAATCAAAAATATGAAAGCTCCTGGCGATGATGGAATTTTCTACATCCTCATCAAGAAACTTCCAGAAAGTAGCTTATCATTTTTAGTTGATATATTCAACAAATGTTTTCAATTAGCATATTTTCCTGACAAATGGAAAAATGCTAAGGTTGTTCCAATTTTAAAACCAGACAAAAATCCAGCAGAAGCTTCTAGCTATCGTCCAATCAGTTTGCTTTCCTCCATCAGTAAACTTTTTGAAAAGGTTATCTTGAACAGAATGATGGCCCACATCAACGAAAATTCAATTTTTGCCAATGAACAGTTCGGATTCCGCCATGAACATTCGACCACTCATCAACTTTTACGTGTAACAAATTTGATCCGTTCCAACAAAACTGAAGGCTACTCTACTGGTCTTGCTCTTCTAGACATAGAAAAAGCATTCGACAGTGTTTGACATGAAGGTTTGATTGTAAAATAGAAAAAACTTCAATTTTCCAACATACATTGTTAGAATAATTCAAAGTTATCTGTCAAATTGTACACTTCAGGTTAATTATCAGAACTCCAGATCTGAAAGACTTCCTGTAAGAGCTGGTGTTCCCCAAGGCAGCATTTTGGAACCAATATTATACAATATTTTCACATCTGACTTACCTGAGTTACCTCAGGGATGTCAAAAATCTTTGTTTGCGGATGACACAGGCCTCTCCGCCAAAGGACGAAGCCTGCGTGTCATCTGTAGTCGATTGCAAAAAAGTTTGGATATTTTTTCTTCATACTTGCAAAAATGGAAGATTTCTCCTAATGCTTCCAAAACTCAACTAATAATATTCCCACATAAACCAAAAGCTCTTTATTTGAAAACTTCAAGTAGACATGTTGTCACGATGAGAGGGGTTCTAATAAATTGGTCAGATGAAGTTAAGTATCTAGGACTCATGCTAGATAAGAATTTAACTTTCAAAAAATCACATTGAGGGCATTCAAGCCAAATTTAACAAATATGTAAAATGTCTCTATCCCCTTATTAATAGAAAATCAAAAATTTGTCTTAAGAACAAGCTTTCGGCCATCCATGTTGTATGCTGTACCAATATGGACTAGCTGTTGTAATACCAGGAAGAAAGCTCTGCAGAGAATTCAAAATAAAATTTTGAAAATGATTCTGAGGCTTCCTCCCTGGTATAGTACCAATGAGTTACATAGAATATCCAATGTTGAAACATTGGAACAAATGTCAAATAAAATAATTAATAATTTCAGGCAAAAATCGTTGCAATCCTCTATTGCCACGATTAATGCGTTATATGTTTAGGTTAAGTTAGGTTAAGTATATTGAAAACGTTTTTTTTTTTCTCTTATAAGCAGGTGAAATCAACTCACCTGTAAAAAATCTGAACTGCTACGGCAAATGAAATGTAATATGTTGTTAACAAAATGTTAATAAAATCTTAGATTTGTTTTACCAAATTAGGATGATAGTGTTGCCTAATAACACAGAACACCTAGATATAAGAAATAATGAATGTAATGTTTAGAATGATACTAATAAAGAAATTAAAAAAAAAAAAAAAAAAAAAAACAATATGAGTGCCGAAAACTTTTCGGAAAATGGGTCATTCAGAGAAAAGAGGATTCTGGCATTTGGGAACTGACGTACGGAAAGACGTTATTGAGATAACCGATGATTCGGGGAATCGGTATTCGGTGAAAAGTACCACAACCAATCATATTGGCAATCCAATTCATTACCTACACAGAGTAACAAAAACGACATTTTTGCATGTCTCCAGCACTTCTCAATTTTTAGCTACATGTCGCCAAATACACTGGTTTAATTGATGTTTACATGATATTTAAAGTATGATTCATCAATCTTTTTTGTGATCTAATCCAGTAAGCATGCAAAATAGGACTTAAACTTTTATTTCAGATATAATTTAGTGAAAATTGCACGATAAAATCAAAATTATATCATTTTTATCAACATGCTAGCAGTCTCCGTACAATATTCTTCGTTTCTCTTACATGACAAATACAATACTCTTCTAAGACATCAAAAATTAACTTTTGAGCATCGGTCCTATTATGAACTTTATTGATAAGTATTGTTATACACATAAAGCTTGAATTCTGTGGCAAATTAAGCAAATAAATTACCATACGAACTGACAAACTTGCATGCAAGTTGACTGAAATTGTTGAATTTTGCATTTTCAACAGCCAATATCTCAAAAACTAGACGTGCTGTGATATTTCTAAAAACGGCAATGGAATCAGCAATCTTTAATGAAATACATAGCGTGTTCCGCAATGTTATTTATAGTGGTCCCAGCAAACTTCGTCTTGCCATCAAGTAGGCTATTGGAAAATGCTATGGAACGTCCCATATAAAATGGCAGTTCCGTTCAATTTAGTTTTTTTTTTTTACTTTCCCGGTGAATGTCTTGGGATTTTTATACATACAAACACGTCGGAACCCTTGAAGAACAGAACGCGGAAAGAATAATCCAAATCCGTTCAGCCGTTCGTAAGCCATTTCGTGACATACAAATACCATTCCATTTTTATTTATATAGATTTACGTGGTTGTAGCAATTAATTTAGTAATCATTGTATAATCCTGATGAATTGGTAAATTAAAATATCAGTTCAACAATGGAAAGCTGCACAGATAAAAAGAAAAATCAGCTCTTTAAAAAAAGGTTGATCATATATGAAATGATGAAATGTATAAATGAAGAAATCTTAGACTCCTTATCGATCTTCTTCTTCTTTCTGGCGTTACGTCCCCACTGGGACAGAGCCTGCTTCTCAGCTTAGTGTTCTTATGAGCACTTCCACAGTTATTAACTGAGAGCTTACTATGCCAATGACCATTTTTGCATGTGTATATCGTGTGGCAGGTACGAAGATACTCTATGCCCTGGGAAGTCGAGAAAATTTCCAACCCGAAAAGATCCTCGACCGGTGGGATTCGAACCCACGACCCTCAGCTTGGTCTTGCTGAATAGCTGCGCGTTTATCGCTACGGCTATCTGGGCCTCCTTATCGATGCTCATGTATTTTCAAGGATATCCCAGTTGATCAGTTTTTTTATATTTCATTCGAAAATACAAGTGCCAAATCTACGTTTTAAACATCTTTCTTTAAGGTTTGAAGAATGAGTTTACATCACAGGATGAAAAGTTTTTACTTACATTACAGTACCAACGTGTTCGTAGCGGTTTTCAAAATTTCCATAAAACCACTTTGAAATCACTACCGAAAAAGCTAAAAATTTCACAGAATACTATTTTTATGGTAAGGATGGTAGGAAAGATATGAAAGATTGGATTTTCAAACATTGTTATATGGAATATAATATCATGGAAATCATCGTTTCGACAAGTTAAAAAAATACTCATGAACCAAACTCATTTTTTACAAAAGAGAGAACCTTTCATACATTGAAAATGTTTCATTGAAAAATATTTATTAGAACTTTTTACTAGGACAGTCAATCCGATCAATGTTGTCCAACTGATCAATGTTTTTACGTTTTACGTTAAGTAACTCCTCTGAATCTTCACCCAGGTATATGCAGTACTAATGCGTTACATAGAATATTCAATGTTGAAACATTAGAACAGATGTAAAAAAAAATATAAATCATTTTCGACAAAAATCGTTGCAATCTTTTATTGCCACGAAAAAAAAAGTTATATATGTAGGTTAAGTTAATTGAAGCATTGTTTTATCTTATATGCAGATGAATTCAAATCATCTGTAAAAACTCTGAACTGCAACAGAAAACGAAATGTAATATGTTGTTAACATTTTTGATAGTGTTGCCTAACAAAGAATATAAGAAATGAATATAATGCTTGATATGATACTAATAAAGTAAATAAAAAGGCCAGTAATTCATCATAACAGATAACCTAGCGTGAACGCATTTATTGAAATTTTCGAGATTCGCTTCTAAAAAATTTTGATGATAATGATTAGGATGTCACAAAATATAGGGAAACTTGCATGGCCTCTTGTATTACCTTTGATATGTATTGAAACACTTATGCTTTGATTTATGAAAATCCAAGTGAAAATCTATCATTAAATTCATCAGAATCCCCCTATTCGATATCTCCATGCAATATGTGTACACCAGTGGTGCAAAAGCAGCAGCACCAGTCACGCCGACATTTTCGCAAATGACAGGCGGCGATAAATTTATTTTTAAAACAAATTTATCATGCAAACAACACGTACGAAAATTCCACGCCATATCATCGAGTCATATCCATGACAGGTCCTGACATCCTATATATCTGATCCAATTAATTTTATCTTTCTTTTGCCACCTCGCGGCTAGCAATTGAGTGCCGAACCTTCAATTTTCCATTGTGTGCAGCGTAGTGGAATGCAATTTCCGAACGTTCGTCCTGGCAAATAATGACAGGTTGCCCAAAATGATGGAACAATGAAATATGCACAACCAACGACACCCGATATTCATATCCACGTCACAAGTAGAAGTGCAGCCGGAATGTTTCTGAAAATTGATCGCGCCATCTGATAACAGAGGTCCCGATCAGGGCAATAAATATCCGACATTCACCCAGATGAGCGTTTCCCATGTGCTATGCATGGGCTGAAAGGTTTCATTGTAGGGAAATGAGGTGCAATTTATTTTAGAGTCATGCTCTACAACCACTTCTCATATGCGTGACATATATGGTAAGTACACGGACAACGCTGGATGCTATCAAATTGACCGCCATAAGCCTCCACATATACGTTTATTTTAATTAACTCACTTAAAGGTATTATTAAATAAAATGTAAAACGATAATCATTTGCATATATGCGTACGGTTAAAGGTATGGAAATTACATCTCAGTGAGTTCATTCTCGTCGAACTGCACCACCCGATAACATCAGCAGACAATTGGAGCTTCTGGTCTGTGTAGCGCAAGGTATGCAAAATGTTGATGCAAAAATTATCACTTTCGCCACCGTTAATAATTAGGCAGGGTAGGTCGGAAGCATGTGGCTGATGAGCGGCAAAAAAATACTTTTGTTCATACAAAGCAGGAAAAAATGTTGAGGATGTTTGAGTGCCCCTCAATAACGGTGTAACACAGAAAAATTGAAAATAGTATCTTTCTAAACAATCGTACTTATCTCTTATCTTTAAGAACACACTCATGAGAAAAAGTTGTTCTCATTCTAAAATGGTTACGTGATGACAATGTAAAAAACAAATGCTGTAAAAAAGTGTGGTTCTCTGCTTTAGGGGGTTGAGGGCATAATGAAGGGGCGAAATGAACATCCTCTTAATCTATGTATATTTCATAAAATTTTCGTACAATACATAAAATCAGCATTGTATTTGAACTATTCGACGGTATATAATCTTATTTTTTGCATCTATTATCCATTGAAATTTTACTTCAAGTTTTCACAGCTTCAAACATACATATTAGGAAGGAAGTGGACGAATATAATTTTTGAGCAAAGTAACTAACTCAGAGAGGTTCTTTTAAGCTATTTTTAGCTATTATGATTGCAATCATGAACGGGAGCCCTTCTAAATATCAGAACGATTGACAGTCATTAATGATATTGAAATCACTAAATTACAGGCAAGTGTTCACTTTGCCCTGAAACCATTTTACCAGCCTTGTTTTAGACTCATTCTTTTTCTCCAAATGTTTTGATCGGTAATCTCAGAAATTGTATTGGGCGGCGTCCATTTATTACGTAACGCTAAAATTGGAAATTTTTGACCCCCTCCCCCCCTCCGTAACGCTTTTTGTATGAAAATTTTTAAATTTTTGTATGAGCCGTAACGCTTGAGCCTACTCCCCCCCTCCCCCTAGAGCGTTACGTAATTTGTGGATGCCGCCTTGTATATTGTATATTGTTTTCCTTATTACTACTTTCGTCAGGTCGTATTTTAAACCTGAAAAGTCTTGTTATTTCAGTTCTTTGTTTTTCTCTAAATGAATCGGCAAAAATTGTTTTTACAATATCTGGAAAATTGTTGCTCCAAAAATAACTTGATTATTTTTAAAAGTCTTCTCATTGATGATGCTTTTGAGGCACAATCCTTTTTTAAAAATATAAAATATAAGTTGTCGAGTTTTTCAGGCAACTTGTAATAGTAATTGATTTCGATAACCTTAAAAAATCGTCCGTTCTAAACGTTGTACTGTATTCGTATGAATCCCAATTATTTTGATGCCGCTTTTATTATCGCAACATCGCACAATATAAGTCGAACAGTGGGGCAGCGATTGCGATTTCATTGATAAATTAAAAAGATACAGCTTGCACAAGGTTTTCTACTTCATAAAATGAACAATCCTTACGGCCCGCGACGTTATTTTGTGTGACCTGCGAAGACTCATAGCTAGACAATGGACCGTCTATTCTACTTATTGAAAATACACATACCAAGGACCATTATTAAAACTTTCGATTGAATTCCAAGCTTCATTACATTAGTTTTCAATTTTACTACATTGACTTGTTTAAAGGTATCCTAAGCAATGTTGCTCAAATGGTCACTGTGTACCCTAGCAGCAATCAGCCCTTGCCATAGTTTTGCAGTCTAGTATTCCAGACGACTATAAAACTATGATAAGACCTGAAATGCTACTAAACTTAAACCTAAAATCTTCAACATAATATAATTCGATGCATTCGTTTAAAACAAATATATGAAAGGCCAAACGGTACGGTAAATGGCTGGGCATGGCGTACCATTGGTACCTCGCGTACCTGCAGGAATAAAAAAGACCCACTTTGTGCGGTCCTTAGCCTATTGCCCAGCAACTCCTCTCCCTACCTCCTACTGGCCGGGGTACGAGTAACCTTGGGGAAGATCGGGTAACCAACCCCGGTGGGAACTTTGGTCGTATGCTGACAGGAAACGGGGGGTTTGCTTTGGCTTTTGCTTCTGCAAACTTGGAGCGTCTGTACTCCATGTTAGCAGCGGCTCACAACAGCGTCTGTTCTCCATGTAAGGGGCTGCTGATCATCGTCCGAGTACCAGAGAAGGACTCTAAGCTAAACTGCGCACTATGGTCCACCGAACATTTAGGGGGAATGGTCCTCCGGAAATCTAGGGGGTTGGTGTCAGGCCCTGCAAGCCAACCGTAAAAACACATCAGCACAGGAACGTCAACGAGAGAATACGGAGCGGAACAATCGACAAAAACCACAGCAACGGGAATGGACTAGTGAATCTTTAACTTCAGCATAATCAACGTGCATAGCCCACACTCCGGAAGCACTGATGATGACAAGGACGCATTTTACGTGCAGCTCGAACGCGAGTTCAACCGCTGCCCAAGCCATGACGTCAAGATCATCATAGGAGATTTTAACGCCCAGGTTGGCCAGGAGGAGGAGTTCCGACCGACGATTGGAATGTTCAGCGCCCAACGGCTGACGAACGAGAACGGGCTACGACTGAAAGATTTTGCCGCCTCCAAGAATATGGCCATTCGTAGCACCTATTTCCAGCACAGCCTCCCTTATCGGTAAACCTGGAGATCACGTCAGCAGACAGAAACGCAAATCGACCACGTTTTGATCGATGGACGGCACTTCTCCGACATAACCGACGTCAGAACCTATCGTAGCGCTAACATCGACTCCGACCACTACCTGGTGATTGTGAAACTGCGCCCAAAACTATCCGCCACCAACGACGCCCGCCCCGGTACAATCTAGCGCGACTGAAACAACCGGATGTCGCCAATGCGTACGCGCAGCATCTTGAGGCAGCGTTGCCGGATGAGGGCGAGCTCGATAGGGCCCCCTTGAGGACTGCTGGAGAACAGTCAAAGCAGCCATTAACGACGCTTCCGAAATCATTGTCGGTTATGTGGAACGGAGCTAAAGACACGATTGGTTCGACGAAGAGTGCCAGGAGGTTTTAGAGAAGAAGAATTCAGCGTGAGCTGCAATGCTGCAGCATGGTACGCGACAAAACGCGGAACGATACAGACTAAAGCGGAAACAGCAAACCCGCCTATGGAACAAAAAGCGCCGCCTGGAAGAGGTGGAATGCCGAGAGATGGAGTTGCTGTACCGTTCTCAAGAAACGCTGAAGTTCTTTCAGAAGCTCAACACATCCTGAAAAGGCTTCGTGTCGTGAGCTGAAATGTGCCGGGATAAGGATGTGAGCACTTTGACGGACGGACGCGAGGTGATCGAAAGGTTGAAACAGCACTACGATGAACACCTGAATGGCGCAGAGAACACAGGCACAGAAGGTCAGAACAGCGAAAGCGATGACTACGTCAGCACAGCGGACAGTGGAAACCAACCAGCTCCCACGATGGGGGATGTTAAGGATGCCATTCAACAGCTCAAGAACAACAAGGAGGCTGGCAAGGATGGTATCGGAGCCGAACTCATCAAGACAGGTTGGACGCTTGTCTGCATCGGCTGATAGTCAGAATCTGGGGAGACGGAACAGCTACCGGAGGAGTGGAAGCAAGGCGTTATATGCCCTATCTACAAAAAGTGCGACAAACTGAAGATTGAAAATTATCGTGCAATCACTATCCTGAACGCTGCCTACAATTTGCAATCCTAGATTATTTTCCGTCGTCTATCACCTATAGCAAACGAGTTCGTGGGAAGTTATCAAGAAGGTTTTATCGACGGTGGCTCGACAACGAACCAGATCTTTTCCGTGCGGCAAATCCTCCAGAAATGCCATGAGTACCAGGTCCCTACGCACCATTTGTTCATTGATTTCAAGGCGGCATACGACAGTATTGACCGTGTAGAGCTATGGAAGATCATGGACGAGAACAGCTTTCCCGGGAAGCTCACAAGATTGATTAGAGCAACGATGGACGGTGTGCAAAACTACGTGAAGATCTCGGGTGAATACTCCAGTTCGTTCGAGTCTCGGCGGGGACTACGACAGGGTGACGGACTTTTGTGCCTATAGTTCAATATTGTGCTTGAAGGTGTCATGCGGAGAGCCGGACTTAACAGTCGATGCACGATTTTCACGAGATCCGGACAATTTTTTCGCTTCGCGGACGACATGGACATTATTGGGAGAAAATTTGAAACGGTGGTGCATTTGTTCACCCGCCTTAAACGCGAAGCAAAAAGAGTCGGGCTAATGGTGAATGCGTCGAAAACAAAGTACATGCTGGTTGGCGGAACTGAGCGCGACAGGGCCCGCCTAGGAAGCAGTGTTACGATAGACGGGGATACCTTCGAGGTGGTGGACAGGTTCGTCTACCTCGGATCCTTGTTGGCGGCTGACAACAACGTTAGTCGGGAAATACGAAGGTGCATCATCAGCGGAAGTCGTGCCTATTATGGGCTCCAGAAGAAACTGCGGTCAAGAAAGATTCACCCCCGCACCAAATGCACGATGTACAAAACGCTCATAAGACCGGTAGTTCTCTATGGGCATGAGACGTGTACTATGCTCGAGGAGGACTTGCAAGCTCTTGGGGGTTTTCGAACGTCGAATGCGAAGGACGATCTTCGGCGGCATGCAGGAGAACGGCGTGTGGCGGCGAAGGATTAACCACGAGCTCGCTCAACTCTACGACGAACTCAGTATCGTGAAGATAGCTAAAGCTGGAAGGATACGCTGGGCAGGGCATGTTGTAAGAATGCCGGACAACAACCCTGTAAAGATGGTGTTCGCTACGTATCCGATCGGAACAAGAAGACGTGGAGCGCAGCGAGATAGGAGGATTGAATAAGTGCAGCACGACCTGGAGAGCGTGGGTCGCAGTCGAGGATGGAGAGAAGCGGTTCTGAATTGGCGAAATGTTGTTGGGGAGGTTTTATCAAGGTAATTGATGTAAAGCCAAATAAATAAATAGAAATAAAAATGAAAGGCCAAAACGTTGAGTAAAATTACTATTCTTATAGCTGCACCCTTGGCATGGAGCTTTCCCACTATTTCGTGCACTACACTTCAAAACTATTATTCCGAACATTTTTCGGAGGCACACAATATTAAAATTGTATGATTAAGTAGCTTCATCATAAGTCGAGAGTAGGTAGCTGACGTTCTTGTCGAAAACTTCACTATTGGATTTGGTGCTTTAGAGGAACGACGTTCAACTGGTGCTGCCTATTTGTTTTCATTTTTATATATCATTGCAAAGTATTACTATATGAAACTATGAATTAAAATAAAGAGCAATATTGAGCTATCTAAGCTATATTTGCTATAGGTTAGTAGGGGAAAAGCACTAATTTTCGACCCACGAGAATTCTGTGCCAATTTTCGGATTTCCATACAAAGTAGGCCAAAATCGTATGGATGGGTCGAAAATTGGTGCTTTTCCCCTATAGCTATATAGCAGGAATTGAATTCGAGTTGTTCATCAGAACATACAGCCCCGTTAACAGTATAATCGAACTAACAATTGAATGGTCAATGGTTAGTCAACTGCAACTTTGAATAGCAAACATAATTGTAAAATCCTTCATTTTTTTAAACAGAACACGTAAAACAAGGGGCCTTCCTTAGCCGAGTGGTTAGAGTCCGCGGCTACAAAGCAAAGCCATGCTGAAGGTGTCTGGGTTCGATTCCCGGTCAGTCCAGAATCTTTTCGTAATGAAAATTTCCTTGACTTCCCTGGGCATAGAGTATCATCATACCTGCCACACGATATACGAATGCGAAAATGGCAACTTTGGCAAAGAAAGCTCTCAGTTAATAACTGTGGAAGTGCTCATAAGAACACTAAGCTGAGAAGCCGGCTTTGTCCCAGTGGGGACGTTAATGCCAAGGAGAAGAAGAAGAAGAAGACGTAAAACAAGAATTATGATATTGAATTGCATACTATGGAGTGACGCTTCTTGGTTATTATAGGTTAACAAAATAGTAGTTTACGGAACAAGTTGCAGAATGATGATTTTTACAGCACGAGTCGTAAATTTATCCTACGAGGCTTGCCAACTAGGATAATCACGACGAGTGCTGTGAAAATCGAGTTCTGCAACGAGTTACGTACAACTTTTTTTTTTGCTATTTCGTAGAAGACCACTTGAGGGTATCAGAAATTATATCGGAATGCATTCACCATTATTTTACAATTTCTGAAAAATTGTTGTGTTATGATTCATTACTCAACTCAAAACAGTTGTGTAATGAGACAGCGTTGCGTAATGAATCATTACAGCACTGGTTTCAGTTGCGTAATGACTATTCCCGCACTGCATACTTCAGTGCAGGAAAGTAGGCCGTTTCATGACAGATTGGCGTGATGAAAAACAGCCTATTACGATGAGAAATTGCAAAAACTCTATTTCTCGATTACTTTTTCAAATCGGCGTAATTAACTTTCATACGGTTATGAGAAAATTAATTAAGAAGAATCATAACCTGTCTTCTAAAACTGTTTTAAAATGAATGCCCTTTTTAACTTTTTTTTTTCGCTGTGTACATCGCTTAAATGTAGCATGCAATCAGCTCGCGTTAAAATACTAGGTAATTTCAATCGTTTCGCCCGAAAATTGTATGACAAAATGATAAGCCGTTTCATTCAGTTACTTACGACGTTTTTGTACCAGTGTAAAATCGACTCAAGTAGTGTTTTGTTTTGATTCGTGGTTAAGTCACTTTGTCTCTCCATACAGCGGAGCGGCGAAAGTAGTGGTTAGGTTGCGAATGTTGAAAATCTTACTTTCGTCGTTTTGTAATTTTTGGAATTGAACGTTCTAAAAGTGAAAAATCGAGTTGGCGTAGATGTTCGTCTGCCAACCACGTAGGATTGATAAAGTAAGTTTGTTCACTTTTATGACTTGAGTCTGTTTGAATAAGTTTTAGAGATTTTTTGACATGGTTATATGGAGGAAATTTTTATCCGTGTTTTTTTATTATTGCATACATTTTGATATGCTTCGTAAAATATATGAAGTCACATAAATTAGTCACAGGGATAATTGAGATAATAACGTGAAAACTTTATATTTGCTTCAAGCATCTGCAATTTATAATAGGTTTTAATTTTTAACGTTTTAATTAATCTCCACTTATATAGCGAGTGTCGAGTTGCTCGCTCCATACGCAGTTTATTGTCGATCGAGTGCATCGTATAGGTGCGGGTCTGTCGGCAGACGATAAGAAGACTTGTAGAGTAAGATGGGGTTCAAGTTTCACCTTAGTGGAAAAATCTATATTTTCAGAAAAAAAAATACAACGATTGAAAAGAAACAAATACCATAAAGCGAACCTTCAAGTTTTCGATTTCGTTCCAAAAGTTGTCAATTTTTTTCCACATTGTAGGTAGTCACGATAAATAAATAAAATCTCGAAAATTAATTTTCAAACGTGTTACTAATGACAGCTTGCATTTTACCGTAAATTTGAATGGTTTTGTTTGCACTGTTTGTTTACAAATCACATTGAGGGCCATAGTGCGTGGAATGAACATGAGTTGTCCGGATTCAAAGCATTAAAATAAAATAAAAACTTAAGGGACTTAAAATTTATGAAAAGCTGTTTTGGAGTCAGTTTTGAACGAAGAATCTGATACTATAAAAAAATAAATATAAATTCAACACCACTCAAAACCCCAGTTCTGCTGAACAAGTTTATGACAATATATTTAACCCCCTAAGCCTAGTGCCCAGAACTAGTGCAATGAATGCTATTTTTTTCATTAGAAATTTGCTTAAAACAGAATTAATTATAGTATGTTCAGAAATAGATTTTTTTCCCAAAGCAAAGGTAAGGTAGATGGCTCGAACTTTTACCCAGCTAATTCGAACATTCGCCCCACTATGGGCCAAATGTGGTTTCCAAATATTTATGCAAAAACTAAACCACCTCAAGGTATCCCTACGATAAGCCTAGTAAACCCTCATGTGTATAAAACATAAAAAAAAAATTTTTTTTTTATTTTGTTCAACGCAATGCAAGTTTGACAGAAAATTGCAATTTTCACGTCACAAAACAACAAATAGCCTTAACTTTTCCGAAGCTCAATCGGTTTCTATAATATTTGGAGTGGAAGTCCAACTTTCCACAATTAAAATAGCATTCGAACCATCATGACATTTATAACATTTGAATTGAATTGAGTTACAAATTTCAAGAAGAAACTTTTGCCCCACTTCACTCTGCATTGCACCAAGCCGTCGTCGTTGCATCATTATCGTCCTTCCAAAGTAAGAGAGCATAGTTTGTACAAGTTCGGGCATGTGCAAGCATACCTACCGTCCGGTAAAATGTAAAAAAACGCACTGTGGCCGTACTGGACCGTGGATAATTTACGATTCTGAACGATTGCGCGATACTCTTTACGGAAAAGAGCGTGCAGTGCATCGTTTGGTGCGCAACGAGATGAGAAAAATGTTGTTCTTCCCATTTTCGCATACTGTTTTGATTGCTCACATTTCATGGAGTTCCCGCCATAATTGTTTTATCCAAAGAGGACTATTATTACTTGCACTCAACGGAATCAATATTTTATCGAGACATTTATTGCGCTTCTCGATAAGATGTGCATTCACACCTTACATAATACCTAGTTGCGAAGTTATATGCTCGGATGTATGTTTGGTTGTAAATCCGTTATGGTGGACATGAAATAAATCTTTTTTTTTCTTCCAACAGCTTCAACCATTTAGAGAACAAAGTAGTTTCTCGACTTGAAAAATATAACAATGAGAAAATCTAAAAATATCATAACTATTGATCAATTATTTCAATTAAAACCATAAATGGCATTTCAAAAACATATCCTGAAAAACTTTAAACTAATTCAGAATTTTCATATTTTTTATTCCAAAAACTATTTTATATTGATTTATCCAAAATCTATTTCGTACATATTACGCTATTTTCATTCACCGTACGAAATATTTTTATTTGACAGAATATCACGATTTAGTTAGTTTATGAAATATTCGTAATATGCACGAATCTCACTTCGTAGATATACGTTTTCGTTATTTTTGCTTTTGTTTTTCATGAAAATTCTCGAATACATATTCAAACAGCCTTAAGTCGAAAGAGTAAAAATAAACTTGGATTCCACTCTGAACCAACTTGATTGTCTCTTTTATTCCGTTTAAGTTTCGGAGTTACGACGTAACCACAAATCAAAACAAAACAATACTTGAGTAAATCTTACATTGTACAGCGATCAAGAAAACAGATTTAGGCTGAAAGATGCATTTAGAGCTTTGGAATGCAACGTTATTTGTATTGATTAAGCCATTTGTTTAATATAATTCAAAATAAGGTTGGTGCTCATTATCACATAATTGAAATAGCCTACTTTCTTAGGAATTATGGTATACATGCTTCATCAAAGTTATCAACCATTCAATTTTAAGAAAAATTACAAAAAAAAAGTTATTTTGCAGCTTTTAAATTGACCGATTTATAGCTTTTTTCTATGTTCACATAAGGTGGTTCTCTAGCTCCAGTGTTTTCAATTCTAATATCTCATCAAAGTAGTTTATGAAATATTTTTAGAAATTTTAAATTTGGTTAATGGAGGACATTGGTATCTTCGTTCAAGTGTTGTAGTTCTTTTACTAGCAAAAACACGTCTACTCTGATTGGGGCAAATAAACGAAATATAAGTTGACGGCATTTAAATGACGAAATGATTTTCTTCATTATATAAAAAGATGTGTCATTTCTCTATCTTCAATAACTTTATCATAAAATATTCAATGTCTTTAAACTAAAGTAGATACCAACAATTTTTGCATGAAAATTCGTTTACTTCGATGAGAAATGTGTTATAAAAACGATATGCAAAAAAAAACTATTTTAAAGATTTGTATTGTTTGTATTTTTTATTATTTTGCGTCTTGAGCAAGAAAACATAATTTGGAACAAAAATGGTCTTCGACAAAATTGTTTCTAAAAATTTACCCTTTTATTATGTGTTATCTTGAACAAGGGCGGTCCACAATATCACAATTGTCAACCTTCTTTTTTGTTAAAATATTAGTATATAGTCTTTGGCAAAGTTTTTTGCATTGAAAAATTTCCCTGGAGCTCAAAATTTGACCGATTTGGAGCATTTTTCCCCAGTCAACATAGGGTGGTCCAAGAAGACTACGTTTTTGAATTGTAGTTCTTATAATAATAACTTTTCTTCATATTTTCATGCAAGAAAATTGTTGATGTCTAATTTAGTTCATTATTAAAGTTTTAATGAAAAATATATGTTGTTTTCCAAAGCATTTTACTAGAGTTAAAAACATTTTTTTTGATACAATACAGTAAATAATTTTCTCTTTCGAATGCCGTCAAAAAATATCGTGTTTGATTGTCCCAATCAGAAATATTCACATTCAAAGTGGGCGTGTTTTCGATAACTAAACGTAAAAATTGGAGCAAAGTTTATTTAATTGAATGGTCTACAACTTTGCTAAATCTTTACCTTAATAGCATATCAGAAATTTGACCATTTCAATACTTTGGAAATGGTCCTAATTTTGAATAACATCAAATAAACTTGTAGAAAACAACAAAACAACATTGTAGAAAATAGTGCTCCATATGAATATAAACAAATCAAATTAGTTTGCCAGCACAAAACTATGTTTAGGGATTCAACTTTTCAAAATGTGAAATTATCGAAAAATACCTAGAAATTTTAAATACGTTTACTTGAATTTTAACGGATTTTCTCACTCTGCCCGCTACATTTTCACTCTCCATATCTCGATATTCTCCTTATCTCTATTTATCCCTATCGCGATATGATTTCATTTCCGATTTTCTCCCCGCATGTCGATATGCCCATTATCAAAGGTAACTTGACAAGATTTTAGGGATTCAAAACAATATGCGAAGATGAAATGAAGTCTGTTTGTTTTCAATTTTCCTGGTAACGGGGTGATTTTCAATCTAGTATTCATAAAATATGTGTTCTATGTCTCGATCTCTCCCTACCTTAAAGGGACCATTTTGATATCGATATGTTGAGAGTCGACTGTTATTTAAAATAAATTAAAACAAAATAAACTTTCAATCATTTGTTTTTTCTCCAAACTGTGGGAAAGTAACCTACGTCGATTTGAAAAAGTAATCGAGAATTGTTTAGTATTACGAAACTGATAGTTTGCTCTACGAAATCATTCGTTGTTTTCTGCAACGAAATTGTTTCGTAGATACATTTCGTAGAATGAACTAATTTACGATGATGTCACACTGCAACTTCCAGTGGGAAGAAAACCTTTACTGCAGGCCGTGTTTACAAATCTCAAGCCGGGAATGATCGACCACCACCTGAATTTGAAACACTGTATTTATCCCAGCAAATCGTATGTCTTGTGAGATGCACGAAACCATTTCGTCGAATGCACGAAATCTCTAGCACTTTTTACGAATGATTCGTACATTGCGTATGAATATTCGTTCTCAATACGAAATAAACGAATATCGATTACAAAATGTTTAGTACAATATAACAATCATTGTTTGTTTTGATTTGGAGCTTGATTTTTATTACGAAGCTGGTTACATACATTTTACGAAACTTTTTAGTTGCAGAAAACAACGAATAATTTCGTAATTTAAACTAACAATTTCGTTATATAAAACAATATATATTTTCAGTTCATTGTTCGAGCTAATGGATTTGACATTTTACCACCAGGCGACGCTA
Source organism: Aedes aegypti (assembly GCF_002204515.2). Lineage (NCBI taxonomy): Eukaryota > Metazoa > Arthropoda > Insecta > Diptera > Culicidae > Aedes > Aedes aegypti. The sequence continues at coordinate 235,641,431 of NC_035108.1, read as the reverse complement.
GTATGCATTAAACTTTTGCACAGTGTCGTAAAAATTCAGCTAAATGATACCCGATCAGTACGAAAACGAACAAAAACAAACTCCGCTAGCAAGAATCCATTCTGACTTCGAGTGCGAATGCGACGAGAAAGAGAGTGGATGCAACACACGCACACATTCAGTTTCACCCACTGTTGGTGTCATTTCAAAATTCAGTTTCACCTAGAGGCACTGAAATTGAAAATTGAATATGAAAAATTACAAGTGAATTTTATATTACTGGTGTAAGAAAACGGCAATGTGATGCCTCCAGTTGATGAATCATGATTGTCTTTTAATGAAAAAATACAACTTTTGCAATTTGCGGATGTTTTGTGGGGTATTCTGATGGAAATGATTTTTTCCACTAGTGAAATTGAATTTGCTGCCACCGAATGTCAGTAGGTGGATGAGAATTAGTGTAGAAAAAGTAATTGAAAAACTGAATGCACGTTCTACCAGATTCGTGCAAGTAGGTATTGTCAAACAAACATTCACACAAAGAAGAATTCAACGATGACGGAGCCTACTGAGGATCGGCGTTGTTGACTGTATATTGAAAAATGCAGACACTGCTTTTGCATGCAAAGGTATCGACCGTGATATTTATGTTTAATTTGTTTACCGGCATATCGGTCTATTTTTGCTCAGAGTAAGAGGGAGCAAGTAGAAGAAAGCAAAGTATGAGCCTATGCATGCTATAAAACGTTTGACTTTTACTGTGCGCCCTGTTTTCAAGTTGCCTGTAAGAGAGAGCGAGACAGCACCAACACACGGCGCACAGTAAAAGTCATAAGAACAAAAGAATTTATGGCACGTACAGAGGCTCATTCATTGCTTTCTTCTCCTTCTCCTTCTCCAGTGTCGTGTGGACTCGAGTCTGGTACACGACACTGAAGACGGCCTTACAGTTGAGGTCAAAATACGCGTATCTGACAAAGGATACAAACTCTAGTGGAACTAAATGGTATAGTACTAAATTCGAGTTTTCCATCTGCTTATAGGTATTCCACTAAACAGATTTATTATAATGAATACTAGATGGATAAGTACCGTAAGGAGACGGCGAGAAAAATTGGATTAGATGTTGAAGGGGGCAAAACATATGAAGCAGTTTTACTTGAAACGTCCTTCTTTCTGGCTAACGTCCCCTATGGTAACGGCTTGGCGTGTTGTTCAAATAACACTGCCAAGACAGCCAAGACAATGGGTAGTACAAGTATTGAAGCTAAAACAAACCAGGCAAATACCATCAAAAATTTGTATAAACATATATGTTTGTAAATATATCGATTCATACTCATTTATTGACATTAAACTCAACACATAAATTCAACAAAGCCTAGTGAATAATATAAAGTATATTCCACTAGGTAGTTTGCCTTTAATTCCATTAAATAAATATACTCAATTTTGGTTTGATTTAGCGCAAAATTGAGTTCTTCCAACCCAAGCATAAGAAAAGTTTACCCCATGTTGCATGTACCCAAGTACCCCCATTGGGTAGATGCAGCTCTGTCTATTTTTCACAACATTAGTAAGGAAGAAAAAGATTAACGAGAGATTTTGGGTTGAAAGTATAATCGATATACTTAATTTTGGGTGAAAGAAATTAAAAATTAAAATAACAAATTTTCTCCGTGTACCTCTATGCTTTTATCGTTACATGAAAAATTCTAACTCAGGATTACAAAAATGGCCTCATATTGTGAACATTTCAACAATGGTAAAAACTATTAAATTTTTAATATTTGCATATACAGCCTCGATTTCAACGAAAGTAACTCTGACATGAAGTGTCATAGTAATACTTTTTACTTTTGCAATCGTTTTGCATAACTGTTTATCAGAACTTATATTACATATTTCGTCCAGCATGTTAGGGATCCCGCATTATCAAAAATACTCCTTTTTACGGTTAATAATTGTTGATTGTTTGTAGTCCTATACCTGTATGTTTCTAGTGTTATAATATTGTTTGATACCGTGAACGCGTCATATGTTATGCAGTGAACAGTTGTGGATAGCACCCATATTCAAAGTTGGATTAAACAGAAAATATCTCATCAAATAGAGTTGCAATTGCGCAGAACATATTTTACCTATGTGAACCATAAATCTATACAAAATCGCCATCAGTTCAAATAAATATGCATATTTTTTCTGTCCGTATGAAGGAAATAATATGTAAACCATATTTCCAGATGTGTTGATTCACAACTGTGGGGCATTGAACAGTAATGAATAAATCAAGCGTGTGGTAGAATAAGGGCGTATGTCGCATGATTGATTTCTCTTCATTGATCCTCTTTTATGCGAATAAAGGTGACAAGGTGCAAAGGATCGATGAAGAGAAATCGTTATAAGCCATTTCAAATCGTTTTAAGCCGTTTTAAGCCATTTTAAGCCATTTTAAGCTTTTCGAAGCTGTTATAAGCCATTTTAAGCCGTTTTTAGCCATTTGAAGTCTTTTCAAGCCGTTTTAGGCCTAAAAAGGCTAAAACAGCAGTTTTAACCCCCTTTTTAGCCATTTGAGGCCATTTTAAGAAATTTTTACTCCTTTTAAGACATTTTTAGTCATTTTTAGCCTTTTTAAGCAATTTTGAGTCAGTTTTAGCTTTTTTTAGTCATTTTCAGCCATTTTTAGTCGTTTTCAGCTATTTTTAGTCATTTTAGTTATTTTTAGCCATTTTTTGTCGTGTTTTAGCCGTTTTACGATTCAAGCCTTTTTAAGCCATTTTAAGCCGTTTTAAGCCATTTGAAGCTGTTTGAAGGTGTGTTAAGCCATTTTAAACAAATTTTCAGTCATTTTAAGCCGTTTTATACCGTTTTATGCCGTTTAAGCCATTTTAAGCCATTTTAAGCCATTCTTAGCCATTTTTAGCCATTTTTAGTCATTTTTAGCCGTTTTAAGTCTTTTTAAGCCGTTTTAAGCCATTTTTAGGCATTTTAAGACATTTTTAGTCATTTAACAGTTTTAAGCCATTCTTAGCCATACTTAGTCATCTTAGTCATTTTTAGACGTTTTAAGCCATTTTTAGTCATTTTTAGCCGTTTTAAGCCATTTTAAGTCGTTTTAGACCGTCTTAAGCCATTTTTAGCCATTTTTACTAATTTGAAGCCATTTTAAACCGTTTTAAGTCATTTGAAACCATTTTTGCCCATTTTAAGACATTTTTAGTCATATTCAGTCATTTTTTGCCGTTTTAAGCCATTTAGGCCGTTTAAATCCGTTTTAAGCCGTTTTATGCTGTTTTAAGCTGTTTTCAGCAGTTTTAGGCCGTTTTAAGCCGTTTTAAGCTGTTTTAGGCCGTTTTAAGCCGTTCCAAGCTGTTTTAAGCCGTTTTAAGCCTTTTATGCAATTTTAGGCAGTTTTAAGCCGTTTTAAACCGTTTTAAGCCGTTTTAAGCTGTTTTATGCCGTTTTAAGCCGTTTTAAGCTGTTTAAAGCCGTTTCAAGCCATTTTTAGCCAATTTTAGTATTTGTATCCATTTTTAGTCGTGTTTAGCCATTTTTAGCCAATTTCAGTATTTGTATCCATTTTTAGTCGTTTGAAGCCGTTTTATGCCTTTTTAAGCCGTTTTAAGCTGTTTTAAGTCGTTTTAAGCTGTTTTAAGCCGTTTTAAGCCGTTTTGAGCTGTTTTATACCGTTTTAAGCCATTTGAAGCCGTTTTATGCTGTTTTAGGCCATTTTAAGCCGCTTTAAGCTGTTTTAAGCCATTTTAAGCCGTTTTATGCTGTTTCAAGCCATTTTTAGCCAATTTTAGTATTTTTATCCATTTTTAGTCGTTCTTAGCCATTTTTAGCCAATTTTAGTATTTGTATCCATTTTCAGTCGTTTGAAGCCGTTTTAAGCTGTTTTATGCCGTTTTAAGCCGTTTTAAGCCGTTTTAAGCTGTTTTAAGCCGTTTTAAGCCGTTTTAAGCCGTTTTAAGCTGTTTTAAGCCGTTTTAAGCCGTTTTAAGCCGTTTTATGCTGTTTTAGGCTGTTTTAAGCCGTTTTAAGCCGTTTTAAGCCGTTTTATGCCGTTTTAAACCGTTTTAAGCCATTTTTAGCCAATTTTAGTACCGTAAGGACGCCATTCACCGCTCATACTCCATTCACCGCTCATTGAGTTATTTTGGAAAATCTGAACAAATTTTTGCTATAAAAGTTATTAGCATGTATTGGTATACTAAGAATGGTTGTACCAGAATGAGATTTATATGATTTTATGTTACACAGTTTTTCTTAAAAATAATTGTAGGCTGTTTAAGGCAATAAATATGTGTTCAACAATGATTTTACTATGGCAGATCCAAAAATGCTACTTAGCTGCTAATGCTAAATATGTTGTCGTACTACAGTACAAAGATAGCAACCAGCTAATGAAAGTAAATTAATTCCAACTAGCGCTGTGTATAGGGCCTCATACTTAGGATGAGCGGTGAATGGCGCCCTAAACCTGTACCATTGGCATACATGTCATTCGGTACCAATATACATTTTTCACATTTCAACTTTTTTCCTACAAAAAAAATGGTTTATCTTGCGTCTAGCGCAAAAAGTTATGAAAAATATCAAACGACTGATTTTTGACAGAATTTAACATGTTGAAATGCTGTTAAATGAGCGGTAAATGGCGTCCTTGCAGTATTTTTATCCATTTTTAGTCGTTTTTAGCCATTTTTAGCCAATTTTAGTATTTGTATCCATTTTTAGTCGTTTGAAGCCGTTTTAAGCTTTTTTAAGCCATTTTAAGCCGGTTTTAGCCAATTTTAGTATTTTTATCCATTTTTGATTGGTTTCAGCCATTTTAAGCCAATTTTAGTTTTTGTATCCATTTTCAGTCGTTTGAAGCCGTTTTAAGCCGTTTTGAGCCGTTTTATGCTGTTTCAAGCCATTTTAAGCCCTTTTAAGCAATTTTAAGCCGTTTTATGCTGTTTTAAGCTGTATTAAGCCGTTTAAAGCCGTTTTAGGCTGTTTTAAGCCGTTTTATGTTGTTTTAGGCTGTTTTGAGCCGTTTCAAGCCGCTTTAAGATGTTTTAAGCCGTTTTAAGCTGTTTTAAGCCGTTTTAAGCCATTTTAAGCCGTTTTAAGCTGTTTTAAGCCGTTATAAGCCGTTTTAAGTCATTTGAAGCCTTTTTAGCCGTTTTATGCCATTTTTAGCCAATTTTAGTATTTTTATCCATTTTAAGTCGTTTGAAGCCGTTTTATGACGTTTTAAGCCGTTTTAAGCTGTTTTATGCCGTTTTAAGCTGTTTTAAGACGTTTTATGCTGTTTTAAGCTGTTTTAAGTCGTTTTATGCTGTTTTATGCTGTCTTAAGCCGTTTTAAGCCATTTTAAGCCGTTTTATGCTGTTTTAAGCTGTTTTTAACCGTTTTAAGCCATTTGAAGCTATTTTAGCCGTTTTAAACCATTTTTAGCCAATTTTAGAATTTTTTATCCATTTTTAGTCGTTTAAAGCCATTTATAGCCAATTTTAGTATTTGCATCCATTTTTAGTCGTTTTAAGCCGTTTTGAGCTGTTTTAAGCCGTTTTGAGCCGTTTTAAGCCGTTTTATGCTGTTTTAGGCCATTTTATGCTGTTTTAAGCTATTTTAAACCGTTTTAATCCGTTTTAAGCCGTTTTATGCTGTTTTATGCTGTTTTAAGCTGTTTTAAACCGTTTTAAGCCATTTGAAGCCTTTTTAGCCGCTTCAAGCCATTTTTAGCCAATTTTAGTATTTTTATCAATTTTTAGTCGTTTTTAGCCATTTTTAGCCAATTTTAGTATTTGTATCCATTTTTAGTCGTTTGAAGCCGTTTTATGCCTTTTTAAGCCGTTTTAAGCTGTTCATGCCATTTTAAGCCGTTTCAAGCCGTTTTATGCTGGCTTAAGCCATTTTATGCCGTTTTAAGCCGTTTTAAGCCGTTTTAAGCTGTTTTAAGCCGTTTTAAGCCGTTTTATGCTGTTTTAAGCTGTTTTTTCGTTTTAAGCCATTTGAAGCTATTTTAACCGTTTTAAACCATTTTTAGCCAATTTTAGTATTTTTTATCCATTTTTAGTCGTTTAAAGCCATTTTTAGCCAATTTTAGTATTTGTATACATTTTTAGTCGTTTTAAGCTGTTTGAAGCCTTTTTAGCCGTTTTAAGCCATATATAGCCAATTTTAGTATTTTTATCCATTTATAGTCGTTTTAAGCCATTTTTAGCCAATTTAAGTATTTTTGGTTGGTAAATGGCTGGGCATGGCGTACCATTGGTAGCTCGCGTACCTGAAGGAATAAAATAGACCCCTCTGTGCGGTCCTTAGCCTCTTGCCCAGCAACTCCTATCCCTACCTCCTCGCGGTACTGGCCGGGGTACGAGTAACCTTAGGGAAGATCTGGTAACCAACCCCCGGTGGGAACTTTGGTCGTATGCTGACAGGGAAGGGGGGGTTTGCTTTTGCTTTTGCTTCTGCAAACCTTGAGCGTCTGTACTCCATGTTAGGAGCAGCTCAGAACAGCGTCTGTTCCCCATGTCAGGGGCGGCTGATCATCGTCCGAGTGCCAGAGAAGGACTCTAAGCTAAACTGTGCACTATGGCCCTCCGAACATCCAGGGGGAATGGTCCTCCGGAAATCTAGGGGGTTGGTGTCAGGCCCTGCAAGCCAGCCGTAAAAAAACCAAGCAACGAACAATCAACGAGAGAATACGAACCGGGACAATCGGCGAAGACCACAGCGACGTAAAGGGACTAGCGATTGGAAGCTCGGTACGTGGAACTGCAAATCTCTCAACTTCATCGGGAGCACACGCATACTCGCCGACGTGCTGAAGGACCGCGGATTCGGCATCGTAGCGTTGCAGGAAGTGTGTTGGAAGGGATCAATGGTGCGAACGTTTAGAGGTAACCATACCATCTACCAGAGCTGCGGCAACACACACGAACTGGGAACAGCTTTTATAGTGATGGGTGATATGCAGAGGCGCGTGATCGGGTGGTGGCCGATCAATGAGAGAATGTGCAAGTTGAGGATCAAAGGCCGGTTCTTCAACTTCAGCATAATAAACGTGCACAGCCCTCACTCCGGAAGCACTGATGATGATAAAGACGCTTTTTACGCGCAGCTCGAACGCGAGTACGACAGCTGCCCAAGCCACGACGTCAAAATCATCATAGGAGATCTAAACGCTCAGGTTGGCCAGGAGGAGGAATTCAGACCGACGATTGGAATGTTCAGCGCCCACCGGCTGACGAACGAAAACGGCCTACGACTAATTGATTTCGCCGCCTCCAAGAATATGGCCATTCGTAGCACCTACTTCCAGCACAGCCTTTCATACCGATACACCTGGAGATCACCACAGCAGACAGAATCGCAAATCGACCACGTTCTGATTGATGGTCGGCACTTCTCCGACATTATCGACGTCAGGACCTATCGTGGCGCTAACATCGACTCCGACCACTATCTGGTGATGGTCAAACTGCGCCCAAAACTCTCCGTCGTTAACAACGTACGGTACCGACGGCCGCCCCGGTATGACCTAGAGCGGCTCAAGCAACCGAATGTCGCAGCGGCATACGCGCAGCACCTCGAGGCTGCATTACCGGAAGAGGGCGAGCTGGACGAAGCCCCTCTTGAGGACTGCTGGAGAACAGTAAAAGCAGCCATCAACGATGCAGCTGAGAGCAACATCGGGTACGTGGGACGGAGTCGACGGAACGATTGGTTCGACGAGGAGTGCCAGGAGGTTTTGGAGGAGAAGAATGCAGCGCGGGCGGTCATGCTGCAGCAAGGGACCCGGCAGAACGTGGAACGCTATAAACGGAAACGGCAACAGCAGACCCGCCTCTTTCGGGAGAAAAAACGCCGCCTGGAGGAGACGGAGTGCGAGGAGATGGAGCAGCTGTGCCGGTCTCAAGAAACGCGTAAGTTCTATCAGAAGCTCAACGCATCCCGCAACGGCTTCGTGCCGCGAGCCGAGATGTGCAGGGATAAGGATGGGAGCATTCTGACGGACGAACGTGAGGTGATCGAAAGGTGGAAGCAGCACTTCGACGAGCACCTGAACGGCGCTGAGAACACAGGCAATGAAGGACGGGACAACGGAAGAAATGCCTTCGTCGGTACTGCGGAAGATGGAAACCAACCAGCCCCCACTTTGAGGGAGGTTAAGGATGCACCAGCTCAAGAACAATAAAGCTGCTGGTAAGGATGGTATCGGAGCTGAACTCATAAAGATGGGTCCGGAGAGGCTGGCCATTTGTCTGCATCAGCTGATAGGCACAATCTGGGAAACAGAAAAACTACCGGAGGAGTGGAAGGAAGGGGTAATATGCCCCATCTACAAGAAAGGAGACAAGTTAGATTGTGAGAACTTTCGAGCGATCACCATTCTAAATGCGGCCTACAAAGTATTATCCCAGATCATCTTCCGTCGTCTGTCACCTGAAGTAAAAGAGTTCGTGGGAAGTTATCAAGCCGGCTTCGTTGACGGCCGATCGACAACGGACCAGATCTTTACTGTACGGCAAATCCTCCAAAAATGCCGTGAATACCAGGTCCCAACGCATCACCTTTTCATCGATTTCAAGGCGGCATACGACAGTATCGACCGCGTAGAGCTATGGAAAATCATGGACGAAAACAGCTTTCCCGGGAAGCTCACGAGACTGATAAGAGCGACGATGGAAGGTGTGCAAAATTGTGTGAAGGTTTCAGGCGAACACTCCAGTTCGTTTGGATCCCACCGGGGACTACGACAAGGTGATGGACTTTCGTGCCTGTTGTTCAACATTGCGCTAGAAGGTGTTATGCGGAGAGCCGGGCTTAACAGCCGGGGTACGATTTTTACGAGATCCAGTCAATTTGTTTGCTTCGCGGATGATATGGACATCGTCGGCCGAACATTTGAAAAGGTGGCAGACCTGTACACCCTCCTGAAACGCGTGGCAGCAAAAGTTGGACTGGTGGTGAATGCGGCCAAGACAAAGTACATGCTAGCTGGTGGGGCCGAGCGCGACAGGGCTCGCCTAGGTAGCAGTGTTACGATAGACGGGGATACTTTCGAGGTGGTCGACGAGTTCGTCTACCTTGGATCCTTGCTGACGGCTGACAATAACGTTAGCCGTGAAATACGGAGGCGCATCATCAGTGGAAGTCGGGCCTACTATGGCCTCCAGAAGAAGCTGCGGTCAAAAAAGATTCACGCCCGCACCAAATGTACCATGTACAAAACGCTCATAAGGCCGGTAGTCCTCTACGGGCATGAAACGTGGACGATGCTCGAGGAGGACCTGCAAGCATTTGGAGTCTTCGAACGTCGGGTGCTTAGGACGATCTTCGGCGGTGTGCAGGAGAACGGTGTGTGGCGGCGAAGGATGAACCACGAGCTCGCCCAACTCTACGGCGAACCCAGTATCCAGAAGGTGGCCAAAGCTGGAAGGATACGATGGGCAGGGCATGTTGCAAGAATGCCGGACAGCAACCCTGCAAAGATGGTGTTCGCTTCGGATCCGGTTGGTACAAGAAGGCGTGGAGCGCAGCGAGCTAGGTGGGCGGATCAAGTGTGTATCGATTTGGCGAGCGTGGGGCAGAACCGAGGATGGAAAGATGCGGCCACGAACCGAGTATTGTGGCGTGAAATTGTTGATTCAGTGTTATCTGTGTAGATGTTAACTAAATAAATGAATGAAGTATTTTTATCCATTATTAGTCGTTTTAAGCAATTTTTAGCCAATTTTAGTATTTGGATCCATTTTTAGTCGTTTGAAGCCGTTTTATGCAGTTTTAAGCTATTTTAAGCCGTTTTAAGCCGTTTAAACCGTTTTAAGCCGTTTTAAGCCGTATTAAGCCGTTTTATGCTGTTTTAAGCTGTTTTAACCGTTTAAGCCATTTGAAGCTATTGGCCGTTTCAAAACCATTTTTAGCCAATTTTAGTATTTTTTATCCATTTTTAGTCGTTTAAAGCCATTTTTATCCAATTTTAGTATTTGTATACATTTTTAGTCGTTTTAAGCCGTTTTAAGCTGTTTTAAGCCGTTTTAAGCTGTGTTAAGCCATTTTAAGCCGTTTTATGCTGTTTTATGCTGTTTTGAGGCGTCTTTAAGCCGTTTTAAGCTGTTTTAAGCCGTTTTAAGCCGTTTTAAGCCGTTTTAAGCCGTTTTAGACCGTTTTAAGCCGTTTTAAGCCTTTTAAAGCCGTTTTATGCTGTTTTAAGCCTTTTTAAGCCGTATTAAGCCGTTTTATGCTGTTTTAAGCTGTTTTAAGCTGTTTTAACCGTTTTAAGCCATTTGAAGCCTTTTTAGCCGTTTTAAACCATTTTTAGCCAATTTTAGTATTTTTTATCAATTTTTAGTCGTTTAAAGCCATTTTTAGTCGTTTGAAGCTGTTTTAAGCTGATTAAGCTGTTTTAAGTCGTTTTAAGCCGTTTTATGCCGTTTTAAGCTGTTTTATGCCGTTTTATGACGTTTTATGACGTTTTAAGCCGTTTCAAGCTGTTTTAAGCTGTTTTAAGCTGTTTAAGCCGTTTTAAGCCGTTTTATGCCGTTTTAAGCTGTTTTATGCCGTTTTATGCTGTTTTAAGCCGTTTTAAGTTGTTTTAAGCCGTTTTAAGCCATTTTTAGCCGTTTTAAGCCGTTTTAAGCCGTTTTAAGCTGTTTTAAGCTGTTTTAAGCTGTTTTAAGCCGTTTTAAGCCGTTTTTAGCCGTTTTGAGCTGTTTTATTCCGTTTTATGCCGTTTTAAGCTGTTTTAAGCCGTTTTAAGCCTTTTTAAGCCGTTTTAAGCCGTTTTAAACCGTTTTATGCCGTTTTAAGTCATTTGAAGCCTTTTTAGCAGTTTTAAGCCACATATAGCCAATTTTAGTATTATTATCCATTTTTAGTCGTTTCAAGCCATTTTTAGCCAATTTAAGTATTTTCATCCATTATTAGTCGTTTTAAGCAATTTTTAGCCAATTTTAATATTTGTATCCATTTTAAGTCGTTTTAAGCCGTTTTAAGCTGTGTTATGCTGTTTCAAGCCATTTTAAGCCATTTTTAGCCAATTTTAGTATTTTCATCCATTATTAGTCGTTTTAAGCCATTTTTAGCCAATTTTAGTATTTGTATCCATATTTAATCGATTTAAGCCGTTTTAAGCCTTTTTAAGCCATTTTAAGCCGTTTTTAACCGTTTTAAGCAGTTTTAAGCTATGTTAAGCCGTTTTAAGCTTTTTTAAGCCATTTTATGCTGTTTTAAGCCATTTAAGGCCGTTTTATGCTGTTTTAAGCCGTTTTATGCTGTTATAAGCCGTTTTTAACCGTTTTAAGCAGTTTTAAGCTATGTTAAGCCGTTTTAAGCTTTTTTAAACCGTTTTATGCTGCTTCAAGCTGTTTTAAACCGTGTTAAGCCATTTTAAGCCGTTTCTATCCAATTTTAGTATTTCTATCCATTTCTAAGTCGTTTTAAGCCATTTTTAGTATTTTTCATCCATTTTTAGTCGTTTTAAGCAATTTTTAGCCAATTTTAGTATTTGTATCCATTTTAAGTCGTTTTAAGCCGTTTTAAGCCGTTTTATGCTGTTTCAAGTCATTTTAAGCCATTTTTAGCCAATATTAGTATTTTTATCCATTTTTAGCCAATTTAAGTATTTTCATCCATTTTTAGTCGTTTTAAGCCATTTTTAGCCAATTTTAGTATTTGTATCCATTTTAAGTGGTTTTCAGCCGTTTTATGCTGTTTAAGCTGTTTTAAGCCGTTTTATGCTGTTTTAAGCCATTTTAAGCCGTTTTATGCTGTTTTTAGCTGTTTTAAACCGTTTTAAGCCGTTTTAAGCCGTTTGAAGTAGTTTTAAGCCATTTTAAGCCGTTTGTAGCCATTACTAGCCAATTTTAGTATATATATCCAGTTTTAAGCTGTTTTATGCCGTTTTAAGCCATTTCAAGCCGTTTTAAGCCGTTTTAATCCGTTCTAATCCGTTTTAAGCCGTTTTAAGCTGTTTTAAGCTGTTTCAAGCCGTTTTAAGCCATTCAAGCCGTTTTAAGCCGTTTCAATCCATTTGAAGCCTTTTTAAGCCGTTTTAAGCATTTTTTAGCTATTTTTAGCCGTTTTAAGCCATTTTTAGTCATTTTTAAGCAGTTTTTTTTCCACTATTAGTCGTTTTAAGCCATTTTTAGTCATTTTAAGACACTATAAGACACTCTAAGACATTTCTAGTCGGTTAAAGCCTTTTTAAGCCGTTTTAAGCCTTTTTAAGCCGTTTTAAGCTGTTTTATACCGTTTAAAGCCGTTTTATGCTGTTTTAAGCTTTTAATTCCATTTTAAGCCGTTTTAGCTGTTTTTCACCGTTCACCGCTCAATACGGTGAGCCATTTTAAGCTGTTTTATGCTGTTTTAAGCCGTTTTAAGCTGTTTTAAGCCGTTTTAACCCGTTATATGCTGTTTTAGGCTGTTTTTAGCCGTTTAAACCGTTTTAAGCTGTTTTAAGCCGTTTCAACCCGTTTTAAGCCGTTTAAAGCCGTTTTAAGCTTTTTTGAACCGTTTTAAGCCGTTTTCTGCTGTTTCCAGCCATTTTAAGCCATTTTAAGACAATTTTAGTATTTTTATCCAATTTTAGTCGTTTTAAGCCATTTTTAGCCAATTTTAGTATTTGTATCCATTTTAAGCCGTTTTAATCCGTTTTAAGCCGTTTTTAGCCGGTTTTAGCTATTTTATGCTGTTTTAAGCTGCTTTAAGCCGTTTTATGCTGTTTTATTATAAGCCATTTGAAGCCTTTTCAGCCGTTTTAAACCATTTTTAGCCAATTATAGTATTTTTTTATCCATTTTTAGTCGTTTAAAGCCATTTTTAGCCAATTTTAGGATTTGGATCCATTTTTAGTCGTTTTATGCCGTTTTAAGCCGTTTTAAGCCGTTTTAAGCCGTTTTAAGCCGTTTTAAGCAGTTTTAAGCTGTTTTAAGCCGTTTAAAGCCGCTTTAAGTTGTTTTAAGCTGTTTTAAGCTGCGTTAAGCCGTTTAATGCCGTTTTAAGCTGTTTTAAGCCGTTTTAAGTCGTTTTAAGCCGTTTTAAGCCGTTCCAAGCCATTTGAAGCCTTTTTTAGCCGTTTTAAGCATTTTTTAGTTATTTTTAGCCGTTTTAAGCCATTTTAGTCATTTTAAGACACTATAAGACACTCTAAGACATTTCTAGTCGTTTAAAGCCTTTTTAAGCCGTTTTAAGCTTTTTTAAGCCGTTTTAAGCTGTTTTAAGCTGTTTTTTACCGTTTAAAGCCGTTTTATGCTGTTTTAAGCTCTTAATGCCATTTTAAGCCGTTTTATGCTGTTTTAGCTGTTTTTCACCGTTTCAAACCGTTTTGAGCCATTTTAAGCCATTTTAAGCCGTTTTATGCTGTTTTAAGCTGTTTAAGGATTTTTATGCAGTTTTTAGCCATTTTTAGCCGTTTTAAGCCGTTTTAAGCCGTTATTAGCCATTTTTAGCCAATTTTAGTATTTTTATTAATTTTTATTCGTTTTACGCCATTTTTAGTCATTTTAAGACACTATAAGACACTATAATACATTTTTGGTCGTTTTAAACCTCTTTAAGCCGTTTTAAGCTTTCTTAAGCCGTTGTAAGCTGTTTTATGCCGTTTTAAGCCGTTTTATGCTGTTTTAAGCTGTTTTACACCGTTTTAAACCGTTTCAAGCCGTTTTAAGCCGTTTTGATCCGTTTAAGCCATTTCTAGCCAATTTTAGTATTTTTTATTAAATTCTAGCCATTTTAAGACATTTTTAGACATTTTTAGTCATTTGTAGTCATTTTTAGTCGTTTTAAACCAGTTTAAGCCGTTATATGCTGTTTTTGCCGTTTTAAGCAGTTTTAAGCTATGTTAAGCCGTTTTATGCTGTGTTAAGCCGTTTTAAGTTGTTTTAGTCGTTTTAAGCCGTTTTAAGATATTTTTGGTCCTTTTAAGCCGTTTTTAGCCATTCGAAGACTCTTAAGCCATTTTATGCCGTTTCAAACCGTTTAAGCCATTCGAGGACTCTTAAGCCATTTTAAGCCTTTTAAATCCGTTTCAAGGCGTTTTTAGCCATTTGAAGCCATATCAAGCCATTTGAAGCCTCTCACGCCGCTTTAAGCCGATTTAAGCAATTTTAAATTGTTTTAAGCCATGTTTAGCCATTTGAAGTCATTTGAACCTTTTAGGCCATTTTTACCCATTTTTAAACATTTTAGTTATTCTTAGTCATTTTTAGCCCTTTTGAGACGTTTTAGACCTTATAAGTAGTTTTAAGCCTTTTTCTAGCCAGTTGAAGCCGTTTTAAGCCGTTTTAGGCCATTTTAAGCCGTTTGAAGTCTTTTTAGGCCATTTTTACCCATTTTAAGACATGTTTAATCATGTTTAGCCATATTTAGTCGTTTTCAGTCATTTTTAGCCGTTTTAGGCCGTTTTAAGCCATTTTTGGCTGTTTTAAGCCATTTTTAGCTGTTTTAAGCCATTTAAAGCCTTTTTAAGCCGCATTAAGCCATTTTTAGCCGTTTTTAGCTATTTTTAGCCCTTTTAAGCGGTTTTAGCCATTTGAAGCCTCCTAAGCCGTTTTTAGCCATTTCTAGCCAATTTTAGTAATTATTATTAATTTTTAGTCGCTTTAAGCCAGTTTTAGCCAATTTGAGACATTTTGACATTTTTAGTCAGTTTTGGTCATTTTTAGTCGTTTTAAGCCGTTTTATGCTGTTTCAAGCCGTTTTATGCTGTTTCAAGCCGTTTTAAGCAGTTTTAAGCCGTTTGAAGCCTTTTTAAGCCGTTTTAAGCCATTTCTAGCTAATTTTAGTATTTGTATCCATTATTAGTCGTTTTAAGCAATTTTTAGCCAATTTTAGTATTTGGATCCATTTTTAGTCATTTTTATTCGTTCTAAGCCATCTTAAGCCATTTTAAGCCTTTTTAAGCCGTTTTATGCTGTTTTAAGCTGTTTTAAGCTGTTTCAGTCGTTTTTAGTCGTTATAAGTCGTTTTAAGCCGTTTTAGGCCATTTTCACCCATTTTAGGACATGTTTAATCATTTTTAGCAATTTTTAAGTCGTTTTCAGCCTTTTTACCCTTTTTAAGCCATTTTTAGTCAATCTTAGCCATTTTAAGTCATTTGAAGCCGTTTTAAGCTATTTTAAATCGTTTTAAGCCATTTGAAGCCTTTTTATGCCATTTTTACCCATTGTAAGACATTTTAAGTTATTTTTAGTCATTTTTAGCCATTTTAAGCCGTTTTAAAGCTTTATAAGTAGTTTTAAGCTTTTTTCTAGCCTTTTAAAGCCGTTTTATGTCGTTTTTAGCCGTTTTAAGCCGTTTTTAGCAATTTAAAGCCATTTTTAGCTATTTTTAGACATTTTTAGTCATTTTTAGTCACTTTAGCCATTTTAAGCCGTTTAAAGTTGTTTTAAGCCTTTTTAAGCCATTTGATGCCTTTTTAGGCCATGTTTACCCATTTTAAGACATTTTTAGTTATTTTTAGTATTTTTTAGCCGTTTTAAGCCGTTTTAAACCTTTTTAAGTAGTCCAAAGCCATTAGGCCATTTTTACCCATTTTAAGACATTTTCAGTCATTTTTAGTAATGTTTAGCCGTTTTATGCTTTTTTAAGCCGTTTTAAGGCATTTTTAACGAATTTTAGTTTAGTTTAGACATTTATAGTCGCTTAGCCGTTTTAAGCCATTTTTTGTCATTTTAAGTCGTTTTAAGCCATTTTTAGTTGTTTTAATCCGCGTTAAGCCTTTTTTAAGCCATTTTTAGTCATTTTAATACGTTTTAAGCCATTTTTAGCGTTTTGAAGCCGTTTTAAGCCGTTCTTAGCCATTTAAAGCCATTATTAACCTTTTTAAGTCGTTTGAAGCCATTTGAAGCCGTTTTAAGCCATTTTTAGCCATTGTTAGCCATTTTTAGTCATTTTTAGCCGTTTTAAGCCGTTTTAAGACATTTTTAGCCGTTTTGAGCACTTTTTAGTCATTTTTAGTCAGTTTTACAGGCTTTGGAAAATTTAGCGATCATTGACACACGAGCCATAATTTCAACCCATTTATCCGCCTGCATTCATACAAAATGCATGACATTTAACGTTCGTGAAAGATTGCGAACCATGAATGAAAACAAGACAGACACACACCACCCACTGTTTGGCCCCGATCACCGTGTGTCAACATTTGTAACATTCGCTGACCCACACTCATTCTGATCAAGAAACAGAGGTTTCTGTTCGTTTGTTTAAGCCATTTGAAGCCGTTTTAAGCCATTTTAAACAAATTTTCAGTCATTTTAAGCCTTTTTAAGCCGTTTCAAACCATTTTTGGCTGTTTTAAGCCATTTTTAGCTGTTTTAAGCCATTTAAAGCCTTTTTAAGCCGTATTAAGCCATTTTTAGCCGTTTTTAGCTATTTTTAGCCCTTTTAAGCGGTTTTAGCCATTTGAAGCCTCCTAAGCCGTTTTTAGCCATTTCTAGCCAATTTTAGTAATTATTATTAATTTTTAGTCGCTTTAAGCCAGTTTTAGCCAATTTGAGACATTTTGACATTTTTAGTCAGTTTTGGTCATTTTTAGTCGTTTTAAGCCGTTTTATGCTGTTTCAAGCCGTTTTATGCTGTTTCAAGCCGTTTTAAGCAGTTTTAAGCCGTTTGAAGCCTTTTTAAGCCGTTTTAAGCCATTTCTAGCTAATTTTAGTATTTGTATCCATTATTAGTCGTTTTAAGCAATTTTTAGCCAATTTTAGTATTTGGATCCATTTTTAGTCATTTTTATTCGTTCTAAGCCATCTTAAGCCATTTTAAGCCTTTTTAAGCCGTTTTATGCTGTTTTAAGCTGTTTTAAGCTGTTTCAGTCGTTTTTAGTCGTTATAAGTCGTTTTAAGCCGTTTTAGGCCATTTTCATCCATTTTAGGACATGTTTAATCATTTTTAGCAATTTTTAAGTCGTTTTCAGCCTTTTTACCCTTTTTAAGCCATTTTTAGTCAATCTTAGCCATTTTAAGTCATTTGAAGCCGTTTTAAGCTATTTTAAATCGTTTTAAGCCATTTGAAGCCTTTTTATGCCATTTTTACCCATTGTAAGACATTTTAAGTTATTTTTAGTCATTTTTAGCCATTTTAAGCCGTTTTAAAGCTTTATAAGTAGTTTTAAGCTTTTTTCTAGCCTTTTAAAGCCGTTTTATGTCGTTTTTAGCCGTTTTAAGCCGTTTTTAGCAATTTAAAGCCATTTTTAGCTATTTTTAGACATTTTTAGTCATTTTTAGTCACTTTAGCCATTTTAAGCCGTTTAAAGTTGTTTTAAGCCTTTTTAAGCCATTTGATGCCTTTTTAGGCCATGTTTACCCATTTTAAGACATTTTTAGTTATTTTTAGTATTTTTTAGCCGTTTTAAGCCGTTTTAAACCTTTTTAAGTAGTCCAAAGCCATTAGGCCATTTTTACCCATTTTAAGACATTTTCAGTCATTTTTAGTAATGTTTAGCCGTTTTATGCTTTTTTAAGCCGTTTTAAGGCATTTTTAACGAATTTTAGTTTAGTTTAGACATTTATAGTCGCTTAGCCGTTTTAAGCCATTTTTTGTCATTTTAAGTCGTTTTAAGCCATTTTTAGTTGTTTTAATCCGCGTTAAGCCTTTTTTAAGCCATTTTTAGTCATTTTAATACGTTTTAAGCCATTTTTAGCGTTTTGAAGCCGTTTTAAGCCGTTCTTAGCCATTTAAAGCCATTATTAACCTTTTTAAGTCGTTTGAAGCCATTTGAAGCCGTTTTAAGCCATTTTTAGCCATTGTTAGCCATTTTTAGTCATTTTTAGCCGTTTTAAGCCGTTTTAAGACATTTTTAGCCGTTTTGAGCACTTTTTAGTCATTTTTAGTCAGTTTTACAGGCTTTGGAAAATTTAGCGATCATTGACACACGAGCCATAATTTCAACCCATTTATCCGCCTGCATTCATACAAAATGCATGACATTTAACGTTCGTGAAAGATTGCGAACCATGAATGAAAACAAGACAGACACACACCACCCACTGTTTGGCCCCGATCACCGTGTGTCAACATTTGTAACATTCGCTGACCCACACTCATTCTGATCAAGAAACAGAGGTTTCTGTTCGTTTGTTTAAGCCATTTGAAGCCGTTTTAAGCCATTTTAAACAAATTTTCAGTCATTTTAAGCCTTTTTAAGCCGTTTCAAACCGTTTTAACCCATTTAAAGCCATTCTTACCCATTTTTAGCAATTTCTAGTCATCTTTAGCCGTTTTAAGCCATTTTTACCCATTTTAAGACATTTTAAGCCATTCTTAGTCATTTAGCCGTTTTAAGCAATTTTTAGCCATTTTTAGTCATTTTAGACTTTTAGCCAATTTTAGCCATTTTAAGCGTTTCTAAGTCTTTTTAAGCCGTTTGAAGCCTTTTTAAGCCGTTTTAAGCCATTTTAAGCTGTTTTATGCTGTTTTGAGGCGTCTTTAAGCCGTTTTAGGCCATTTTAAGCCGTTTTTAGCCATTTGAAGCCGTTTAAGCCTTTATAAGCCGTTTTAAGCTAATTGATGCCATTTTTACCCATTTCAAGCCATTTTTACCCATTTTAAGCCATTTTTAGTCATTTTTAGCCGTTTGAAGCCGTGTTAAGCCGTTTTATGCTGTTTCAAGCTGTTTTAAGCTGTTTTGAGTCGTTTTAAGCCATTTTTAGCCTTTTTAAGCCGTTAATTAACAAACCAAAACCAAAAAGTACTCCATGGTTTAACAGTGATATCCAGAAGGCAATGATCGAACGAGACATAGCGTATCGTTTGTGGGTTTCTGACAATAGAAATATAAGTAGTAGAACGCTAGTGGCGCTGTTATCACAAAATAGAATTATTTGATTAATACTTACTATTGAAGTTTTTGATTGTTTGTTTAGGGCCATGTTGTAGAGAATGTTTTATTATGGTTGAAAAATTTGATTTGACACTTATAGACCCGGTACTCAGACTGTCAGAGCGTGGCAAACTAGATGTTGGTCACACGAACAGTCGCGACATTGGCCTTCTACAGCTAATGCTTCTACTTTTCTGACAGATCATCGCATAACCACAGTCAATACAAACGCCTCCGAAACAAGGTTACACAGCTAATCGCTTGCGCTAAATCTATTCTAGTGTCCCGAATAATAGATTCCTCTAACTCTTCAAAAGATCTACGGAAAAAGCTAAAACAAATTGGCGCAACATGTACTATGTGGGTAAAATGAACAGCTGTTGGTGGTAAAATGAACATCATGCAAAAAACGTGAGCAAAACTAATATTTTTAACAATTTTCGCTGCATTCCCGAAAATATATCTATAAATGATTGTAACCCATTCAAAAAGAAATGTAAAAGTTTCAGATTTGACATCACATCACAACGATATTCTTATCACTGAAAAACCTCAAGTCCTCCGAGCCAAAAGTTACGTCAGCTCCAATTTTCAAACGTGGTTTTCTAAAATCTTAGTTTTCGTTGATATTTTCACTTCAATTGACCTCCGTATTAATCCGAACACTCGGATTTATGGTCTAAATCGTCCGTGCGTGATAAAAATTCATTGAAATTTGTTTTTTCTCGGTAGAAGGCACGGTGTTCATTTTACCACCCCTGTTCATTTTACCACCACTTCCCCTACATTGTACATCTTCAAGTAAAAGTAATTTTGAAAACACAGGTACAGAAATCAACGAGTATTTTGCTTCTTACTTCACTGTTGATAGCAGCAGCATCTCTATTCCTCCTGAAAATATTCCAGGATTTCAGTTTACACAGATCAGAGATCATGACGTCATTTTGGCCATTAAATCTATAAAATCTAATGCTATTGGAGTGGATAACATTCCAATTCAGTTCATTCGATTGATTCTTCCTTATGTAGTTCGGCAAATAAGTTAATCTTCAATCTGATCATTTCCGCATCCAAATATCCTCGTGCTTGGAAGACTTCCAAAGTCTCACCAATATGAAAAAAACCATCAAGCGATTCTCTCGAAAACTTAAGGCGCATAAGTATTTTTAGTAGTTTATCCAAAGCTTTCGAAAATTTTAAAATTACAAATCCAGAACATTTGATCTATTTCGACCTTTTGTCAGAATTTCAATCTGGGTTTTGAGCAGGGCACAGTACAACGACAGCAATGCTTAAACTTCATGACGATATTATTTCTACAGTAGATAAGAAAGGCCTTTCTTTCTTCTTCTCACGCCTTTGAAAAGCGTGTGACAGAGTATCTCATACGACATGATTCATGTTTTCTAGAGCAGCTGTTCGTTTGTTGCAATCATACCTATCGAATAGGTCACAATTTGTTTGCGTAGATGGATGTTACTCAGATACTGTTAATATTTTATCCGGAGTACCACATGGTTCGATTTTAGGCTCTCTTCTTTTCACAATGTTTATTAATGATTTGCCGAGTGTACTAAAATACTGTCATATTCATTTGTTCGCATATGACGTCCAAATTTACATTATATCTACTGCTTATCGTCGCATGAATTGGCGGCTATGTTAAATGGGGATCTATCACGACTTTTGGAAAGGTCTACGAGTAATCTCTTACCTGTTAATCCTGCTAAAACCAAAGCTATGTTAATGTCAAGAAACAGAGAAGTCAACCAACGTACTATTATAATATTTGGAAATTCCATAATTGAATATGTCGACAATGTTACCACTCTGGGATTTGTTCTTCAAAGCAATCTTGAATGGGAATGGCAAATAAATGCTCAGTGTTCAAAAATATATAGAGGGCTTCGTGTACTAAGAATCACGTCTAGTACCTTACCAATCTCGGTGAAATTAAAACTCTTCAAATCATTGCTTTTGCCGCACTCAATCTATGGAGATGTTTTTTATTGAACGCCTCTGACAAAGCCATGGATCGTTTACGTAAAGCTTTGAACTTACGTGTACGATTTGTTTTTAATCTTTCCAGATTCTCAAGAGTTTCCCATTTACAACCATATCTTTTGGGTTGTAGTTTTCAAGACTTTCATAAAATTCGTAGTTGTAATATGTTATTCAAACTTGTTACTAAAAGATCTCGTAAATATGTGTACACTAAACTTCGCTCGTTTCAAAACAGTCGCAATCGCAATTTCTTCTTCCACGGTTCTGCTCGTCTCATTATAGGTATACACTATTTGTCCAGAGTATAGTATTTTGGAACCATCTTCCTTCCGTTTTGAAAAACTTGACTAGTGTAAGTGGATTTCGACAGGAGTGTGCCGCATAGTTCAACAGCCAATATCAGCAATAGGTTAAGATTTTTTATTGTATATCATTAGTTCATTGTCAGTTTCGGATTTGTTATATTAGATTCCATGAATTCAACGTGTGTAGTATAAAAAAACAGGAAGTTCCTTACACTACATTATTATGGAAAATAAATAAATAAATCGAATAAAAAAAAACATTTACACAAAATAGGAAATGTAATGTAGGAAAAGTTCAATTACCAGCCTAAGCGGAAATTTTTGGGTTGGTGTTGTGATATATTGAAAATAAAACATGTGCTTGAGTTTATGCATAGGATCTAACTAATTTGAAATGTATTGCGCATTGTATGCAAATACTACCAGTTGATCAATGTTTAAGTCCCTGAAATGTGTACCTTTACCATTTCTCACAAAAACATTTAATTGAAGGATCATTGAATGGGCTAAAAAATAATATAAAGATCGTCGTAATAAATAAACCATTTTTGTAAGTAACGCGCTTCACAATTTGACTAGCACGCATCAATTAGCTATTATCCTCGCACTATTGGAAACACCGTACCTGAATAAGCAAAGATGAGATCACATCTAATAAAACTCGTTTTTGTATCGTAACAGAAGAAACATCAGACTGTTTCAGCTTTTGACCCGAATAAATCTCCATCTCCAGAATCATCTGGAGCCACCACTAGTGGCAGCTTCACGCGATGGCGATGAATTATCCGTTGTCCCATCAGCAGTAGCTTCCGCAAATCTCTCTCTTTGAGCGTTGATTTCATTCACGATATTGATCACAAGTGGGTGGGAAAACTTTCCCTTGGTGGAATCGAAAAATTCCTGATGCTTCATCGGGCAATTGTCCCGTTTTTCGTACTCGAACGCCTGCATTACCATGTCGAGACGGTCCAGATCCTTCACAAATTTAGCCTCCGGTGTCTTTCCCTCTTCGTATTCCTAAAAAAAGCAAAAACAAATAATGAGACACTGAACATTTCTTCTTCTTCTTGGCATTACGTCCTCACTGGGACAAAGCCTGCTTCTCAGCTTAATGTTCTTATGAGCACTTCCCCAGTTATTAACTGAAAGCTTTCTTTGCTAAAGTTGCCATTTTCGCATTCGTATATCGTGTGGCAAGTACGATGATACTCTATGCCCAGAGAAGTCAAGGAAATTTCCATTACGAAATGATCCTACACGCAGCGAACTGGACTATCGAAATTCATACATTTTGCCTTATGAAAGGTGGAACGACTATTGCAATGCGAGCGCTTTATGTACCGTTCCAGCGTCATTCCACATCAAGGCGTCGATAGGCGCGTGGTATACGCACGGGTCTATCGATCGCAAGGTTCTTGGTTCGATTCCAGGTTGCCGCGTAAACATTTTTTGTTTTCAAATTTTGGTTTCATAAGGCAAATCTATGAATTCCAACCCGATTCCTTGTGGCGAATTTTCATCGAACCCAGACACTTTCAGAATGGCTTTGCTTTGTAACCGCGGACTCTAACCACTCGGCTAAAGAAGGCCCCTACACTGAAGATTTATAAAACTATAAATAATTTTGAATTGACACAACCGAAACTTGACGTGCTTAAGGTGAGGATGCATCGAAGCCACACCTCGAAATTTCAAGAGCACAGATCTAGAGAAGCAGACAACCGTTTGCGTTGAAAATTTGCGAGTGGTGTCCAGTGAGTTGAATTTTCGGCACAAACGGTTGTCTGGTTCTCTAGATTTGTGTTCTTGAATAGAGGTTTCGCTTCGATGCAACTTCACCTTAAGCATTTTTTTTTTTTAATCTTAAATAATGCATTCTTTTTCGATTCCAATGCAAATAGGGGCCTTCTTTAGTCTGTGTGTGCTGAACTGCTTACACGACCCGCAGGATGCACTCGACTGTTTTAAATAGTGAAATACTAAACTCTAAGATCCCTTCTACGATCCCATGATGATCCTATTCCAATTCAGAATCTCCAAGTCGGATTCGGACAGATGTAGAATCAGAATTAATCGAGAAATTCAGAACAATTCGTTGAAAAGCGTATTGAGGTACTCGGATAGCAAGACCCGTAAGCAGGAGGAGAAAACAAAGAGTAATAGAAAGAAGTAAAACCCCCAACCTTCTCAGTTCCCCTAAATTAACGGCTCCCACGCAAGTGGTAATACTGATACCAACACTTTCAATCCTTCATATTTCATCGAAACAGATAAGATAAAGGACAGAACTGAGCAGACGTACGAAGAAATACCAACTACTGAAAATAGTCAAACAGTACAGGCTTCGGATAACGGGGTCACCGACAGAACGTAAGCTATGCCACAACTGAAACTGCTGGATAACCTCCGACGTTCGAGTATATTCACTACCAGTGGGACGCACAAGGGCGTCAAAACTCGTTCCCCACAATCCCCAATTTTGAAATTGGACAGTCAGGGCCCCGTCGGTGCGGAAGCCAAAGCCGTACCGGAACCGACTGACAACCTCTGGCGTCCAGTTTCAATTGTGGTGTCAAAACCTGTTCCCCTATGAACAGCGCTGGAGTCAAGTCAACGGATTATATATATGTTGAACTATTGTTTTTATTGGAAAACTTTTACCTTGTCATATAAAATAATGTTTAATCTTTTATAAACTTAGTATACTTCCAGATCGCATATAGAAAATATATTAAATATCATATCCTTAAAAATTAAACATGAATGCTCTGACGTTTCGTAAGTGGATGGCGATAAAAACACCTGCCCGAACTTGCCCGATCGCAAGAATGCCCTATACGCAATATTCCCGTATTTTTGAATATTTTACTAAAAAAATCAAACATAATATTATTTTCACCATCAAATTTTCACCAGACCTACTATATGTTAATCAATGCGATCATCATAGGTGATATATGGTATTTTAATTGAAAAGTTACAAGCAAAACTCAAAATTTCGGTTTTTAGCACATTTCTAAAAAAATGCCTTTTTTCAAAAATAGTAGGCCTTGGAACTTTGACGTCTTCAGCAATTATTTTCAGCATTAAATAACAATAAACTTTGCCGGAGAAACCATACACCTAAACTGCCATTTGACCGAAATGGCATTTGAGCCATTTATGCGAATAACACTAAAAAATATCACTTCATCTCAAAAAGTCGGCCTCATTGAAAGGATCATTTTCGCAGAAGATATCAAACGTCTATCTCTTCATTCCGAAGAACTACAGGTTGTTTCCGCGTTTTTTCGATTCTGCCCCAGTGTGGGCGTGGAGCAAGATCTCGACGGCAGCGATCATTATCCAATTTCTCTAACATTGGAAGGTACATCAACCCCGCAAACGACACGCCGACCCAAATGGATGTTCGAACAAGCGGACTGGCCGGTCTTCCAAAGTGAAATCGATGTCAGATTAGCCACCTTTCCCCCAGAGTCGCTTGAGGAATTCGCTGATCTATTACGCTCCACCGCATCTCAAACAATTCCGTGAACCAGTCCAAAACCCGGTCGCCGGGCACTCTATTGGTGGAATGAGGACACACGGAGAGCTGTCAAGATGCGCCGGAAAAAATTAATAAAACTACGGAAACTACAGAAAAAAAAACTTTCAGAGGAGCTTCCTGATCGCACCAAGGCGCAGGAGGAATATAGCGCATCCAGAAATGGCTGCAGACAAACAATACGAAATGCAAAAGAGGCATCTTGGACAGAATTTTTAGACGGGATAAACGAGGAGCAAACGACATCCGAACTCTGGAGAAGAATAAACTGTCTTCAGGGGAAAAGACGGATGAAGGGCTTGGCCCTAAAGGTAGACGGAGTGCTCACGCGAGATCCTGCTAGCAAAGCAGATGCCCTGGCGGACCAATTCCAAAAACTTTCATCTTTCTAGCGATACCCTGAAAGCTTCAGAAACTTGCTGCAATCCCCGGAAACCGTAATACGTGATTTTTCAGTGCCTCCTAACAAAGGACATAGCTTCAATCTTCAGTTCACAATTGATGAATTGGAGTTCGCTCTGAAAAAAACTAAAGGCAAATCAGCGGAGTCAGACGTAATAGGATACCCTGGCACTACTGAATGGCATTAATCGTGAATGGCTTTACGGAACTCTTCCGAAAACATGAAACCACAGTCTGGTTGTCCCGATTCCAAAGAACTCGGGTTCACCGTCGGATTCAGGTAGTTATCGACCAATCGCTCTCACCAGCTGCCTATCCATAATAAGTCGTCGAGGCGCCTGTGACCCGGAAGTCACCCTCCAACCGGAATTGCAGAACCGACCCTGACACTAGGCCGACCTCCATCGAGTCGGAGTAGGCTAAATCCTCCACCGGGGACTAGCTGAGTAGATCGTGGAACAGCACCGGCATATGATCGTCGGGGCGCCTGTGAACCGGAAGTTTCCTTCCACCGGAATCGCAGGATCGACCTCGGCATCTGCCCGGCCAGCTTCGCAATAGGCTAAGTCCATCGTCGGGGACTAGCTGAGTAGATCGCGGAACAGCACCGGAAGTTTTCTTCAACCGGAATCGCAGGATCGTCGTCGGAGCGCCAGTGAACCGGAAGCCATCCTCCAACCGGAATCTCTAGGCCGACTTCAGCACTCTACCGGCCAACAACGGTGTATGAACAACGCGTAACGTTACCGGTTTCGGGAGAGGTACTCTCCATCGGAGTAGGCTAGCTTCACCGTCGGGAACTAAGCTGAGTAGTATCGATCACGACGAACCGCCGGCTTTGGGTCGTCGGGGCGCTTGCGAACCGGAAGTCATCCCTCAACCGGAATCGCAAGACCGACCCCGGCATCCAACCGGTCCGCCCGTAGACGAGCAGAAAAATGAAGTCAAGCGCACCAACAAAACACAGCAGCATCCATCGAAAAATTCTCACATGGCCCAGGCGTGTAATCGGCCCCGAAATGTGAGTGACGTTGAAGAGACAAATTGCAGCCAGATCGAATAGAGCAAGAGGTGACGCAAAGGCGTAGAGGCATCAACAAGCCCTCTGCCTCCTGTAGTAATACCATGAGGTAGTTCTAGGAGGACATCGGACTTGTAGCCCAAGGCAAAGAAAAGTGGCGTGGTACAGAGTTGTTTTCCTCTTTTTTTTCTCTGTTACCACACTCGAGACGTGCATCCGCAGTAGACCGTTGAGTAATAGACCGTAATAGACCATTAAGTGAGAACCACATAGTCTAAAACCCCTGTGCTCCCCAGATAGCCGGGTTAGGTGAAAGTTTGTAGCTTTGCTAGAAGTGCGAAAATTCTAAAAAAAAACTGCCTATCCAAGATAATGGAGCGGATAATAAATCGGAGATTAATTAGCTTTCTGGAAGGCAAACGCTTATTGGACCACCGACAACACGCTTTCCGATCGGGCTTTGGGACAAGTACCTACCTGGCTGAACTAGGGCAAATTTTGGATGATTCATTTCAAAAGGGCGAACATGTCAAAATCGTCTCGTTAGATCTGGCAAAGGCCTATAACAGGGCCTGGAGTCCAGCAATTCTCCAAAAGCTCGCTAATTGGAACATCTCTGGCAATATGTTGGCCTTCATTGAGAATTTTTTGAACGAGCGTACGTTTCAGGTTCTGATTGAGAATCACCGGTCAAACATTTCTCATGAAGAAACAGGGGTGCCACAGTGATCTGTCCTTGCTGTTAATTTATTTTTGGTGGCAATGAGCGATGTATTCTTGGCACTCCCTAAAGGGGAGCCCCATTCTAGTATACGCCGATGATATCCTTCTCTTAGTAAGCGGTATGCATCCTAAAAGTACAAGAAGAAAGTTACAGGCTGCAGTCTCAGTTGTGGCCAGTCTCAGATAGGCCAAAACGGCAGCGGAAAAGTGCGCTCGTGTTACTCTCGATCGGAATGTTTCCTTTCAGATTTCAAGAACGTAAATGTGTCCTGCAGAAACTGGGTCTGTTTAATGAGGAGTATATCAACGAAGCGCACTCGAAGTAATCGAACTACGCTGAAGAACGTGATAGACGCCGTAGTATGTAGTCGGCTATTATACGGCATTGAAGTAACCTGTAGGAATTTGGATGAGCTAATCAAACACTTAGCGTCGATCTACAATAAGTGCATACGTCACTTGTCAGGACTGCTTCCGTTAACTCCTGCTTTGTCAGCATGTGCTGAATTGGGAGTCCTTCCCTTTCGGCATAAAACTATCCTCGCTCTCTGTAACCGTACGATAGGGTATCTAGAACATACTAAAAATCAAGGACCGGTTTGCTTCCTAGCAAAGCAAGCAAACCTGGCCCTTGCATCGGTGGCCGACGTGCAGCTTCCACCGGTGGCTGGGCTCCACCGAAGGGGACCGCGAAGCTGGACGGTCAAAGCCCCTAAAACTGATGGAACCATACAAACCAGTTTTCGTAAAAAGGCCACACGTGAGAGAGTGAAAGTACACTTCTACCAGAGGATTTCGGAAACCTATAAGAACCACGAAATTAGATTCACCGACGGTTCGAAGCTAGGAGATCAAGTCGGTTTTGGGGTACTGAGCGACCAAATTGAACTATCCTACAGCTTACCAAATGTCAGCTCAGTTTTTTCAGCTGAAGCAGCGGCCATTTATCAGGCAATCATATCCCCAAGTGACAAGCTACTTCTTATTGTAACGGACTCTGCCAGTGTCCTAGCTGCAATTAAATCACCAACTAATGAACATCCATACATCCAGGGCATCCAGGACGCACTGTGTCGAACCAAGAGAGAAGTAGTTTTTATGTGGGTCCCGGGCCATTTCGGAATCGCTGGGAACGAAAAGGCAGACGCACTGGCGGGGACTGGTCGAAATAGACCACGTCTAACAAGTAAAATTCCCGGAGACGACATCAAGACATGGACTAAAAACAGGGTCTGGAATGCTTGGTCCCAAGAGTGGCGACAGGAACGAACGCTATTTTGTCGTAAGGTCAAAAATACAATCAACCCATGGAAAGACCTGCCTAACATAAGAGAGCAGGTTGTTCTATCAAGACTGAGGACCGGGCACAGCAGAATATCTCATGACATGAGTAGAGAAACAGCCGTTTTCCGTCGACATTGCGAATCGTGCGGAGAACGATGTACTATCGAGCATGTCATAAGCAACTGTCCATCTCTCGAGGATTTAAGAAGGATACACGACATCACCAACGTGATCAGAGCGCTTCAAAATTATCCGTCATTTGAGAGACAGCTGATTAATTTCCTGAAGGATGCAAGAATGTACGACTGTGTTTAACTTGGAATTCTACAATAGCAGACTAGCTTTTAATTCCTCAATTTTTCCCACATTGTCCACATGCGGCCTTCAAAATCGTGACCCTACGAGCTACGGCTAAGTGGTGTTCACCCAACACCTCGATCGAACACACGAATCCTCTGTACTAACAAATCCCCTTTCCTTTAAAAAGCACCGTACAAAACAACAAAATTAATGTAACTATCACACTTATTTTCATAAGACGCTTTGACAAGTTATGTTCCTTGTAAAACCTTTAGTTTCACACTAGTTTTAAAAATACGTATCTAGACTCAAGCGATGCTCTGTAATAGCAAAAAAAATATATCTGTGGAACTCTGGTGGTACCCTTAAGGTAGCTCCAGAATTTGTTTTTTTTTTCATATGGTGATGATAAAGCTAATAATAATACTCGGATAGTAAATTGCCGATTTCGAAAATGTAACTGAAAAGTGCTACTTTTCAGCATCATTAACAGTGCGAAAAAGTAGCGCTTTTCAGCACTGATTCTTATGGTAGGAAAAGTAGGCCGTTATGACGATCATTCTCTTGATAAAAGTAGGGTGGTATGTAACGGAATTGCAAAAATGAACATTTCGTTCACCGTTGAAAAGGATTGAAAAAAAAATGTTCAGTAATATTTGAGGCTTATTGAAATAATGTATATGTATAAAGCAGAGATTTTTTTTATCAAATTTCAGACCGTTATGCTCAAAATCATTGCTAAAATAGTTTGACTGTTCCGGTTTTACATTCAATACTGTAGATACGGTCAGCTTTGAGAATGGCCATGGTTTATTATTGCCATTCTCACAGCGATTTGAAATAACACAATTGAAATAACAAATCTGTTTGTCAGATTCAACAATATTTTTTGGCATGGTAACTATGATATTTTGTCAAAACCTCAAAAATATAATTCGAATCAATAACTTGTTTGTTTATTCAACGTATATTTGGCTTATTAGTGTACGAACAGTTCAGAGTGTAACGAAGTGCCATGCTGTGAAAATGTGTGCGTCCGTTTTAATTTCAAGTACTTAAAGATTTTTTTTTGCTTAAATTTGAAGCAGCGGAGTATAAAGAAAAGGATGTTTCAAAGTTAGTTGCATTTTAAAACAAGTGATGAGTTATCTTTCCATAACTGTTCATCTCGGTTTTTTGTTAGGCAGTTGATTCTCAATACAAGCGCATGAATTACTCGTGTTTCCATGCAACATTATTTAACAGCATGAAGGAGCTTGTTGAGAGGTTGCACTAATTAATTGGAGATTTTAAAATACTATTATTTATCGATTGAAACTAATTTTGAACGTAAAGAAATTATTAAAAATGCATTTTTTGCTAATGAAGAACAATGAACAATTTAAATATAATTTTAAATACAAAGGTATTGACCGTAATCATCACGTAATTATTCAACTTTGTTTTACCGGCATATAGACCTCCCTTCGGATTATTTCGATTATGACAGCAAATTAAAGAGGAAGATCTTGGTTTTTATTGGTCCAAATTTGAGCCATGCCAATATTGTGTTTTTTTTTTTGTATAAAGGTTACATAAAAAAACACCATACCAGTATTTGATATTCATTGTTGAGTTAGTATTTATAATTGTTGTCCTGGCTTCAAGGGTAGTCTCTGGAGTGCCAAACTCCGAGTATTTTATCATCTACTTGGTAGAATAGATTAAATTTCAGAAATAAACTGGATGACACTAGGGTTCAGATTGGTGATCTACGGAAAAGCGATCTACCCGCGCAATATGATACTGCGAGACGAAGCAAGAGACTCGTATTTACGAGAAAATAGGGCAATAATTCCCAATGTTTTACTTAGATGTTAAAAATTCATTTTCCAACCGATTTTTTTTTTAATTAATGGCATATGATCTCAATTTTCAATGACCAAACCGGAGTTATTTCAGATTCTGTGGGGGTCAAAACTGGTAAAATACGATGAGTTGAGTAATTTTACCTGTTATCTGGCTATTATTTATATTTTTATACATAAAACACTATCAATGCATGCAATCATATAGAATTGGGTTACAGGTTCTCAATGAATTCGATAATCAGTTAATTGGCTCTGGATGTACCCCGAGAAAAGTAGTAATTTCAAAATCATTCGTGTGACCGTTCAAACTTCATGATAAGTTGATAAGATTCCGTGTGGCTCTAAAGACTGTCACTTCTGTCACTGTCACTTCATATTTCTCCAAAAACATTCGTACGACACCTCAAACTTCATGATTTGTCAAGTAATGAATGGTATGTTAGAAAAATAATCAAGTAATGAATGGTATTTTAGGAGTCTAAAAACCATTTTAACGACTCGTCACACAAGACATGTTTCGAGAAAGTGATCATTTGTTGTAGAAACCATTCTAGCGTCATATCATACTTCATGATTCGTTGAGATCATAATGAAATGGGTTGTCCTGGATGTCTATGACCATTAGTGTGGGACAAAATTTAGATTCTCGCTCCAGTCCACTTTTTGGATTGCATTTAGGTCCCATAACAACTGTGCAAAATTTCAGCTTGATCGGAGAAACTATATATTTGCGCCAGCCGTTCAAAGTTTGTATGGGATTTACTATGGGAAAACTTACTTTTGCAAAGAAAAATCGCCAGAGGTCGCCCATTGATTTCTATAAAAATTCTGAACACAGACCTCGATAGGTATTTTTACGATGAAGAATATTGCCGAAGACCGCGAAACAATCCGACACTTGTGAAAAAAGTTATTCAATGAAAACCTATTGGCAACGCGACGTTGATTAACACGTAAAGGAATAACAATAATAACACAATCGGGCAAAATTTCCGAATAGTCTATGCTTAATAACTTTTTACACAAGCATCGGATTGCTTTGCGGTCTTCGGCAATGTTGTTCATCGTAGAAATACCTATCGAGATCTGTGTTCAGAAATTTTGTAGAGGTCAATGGGCGGCCTCTGGCGATTTTTCTTTGCAAAAGTAAGTTTTCCCATAGTAAATCCCATACAAACTTTGAACAGCTGGCGCAAATATATAGTTTCTCCGATCGAGCTGAAATTTTGCACAGTTGTTATGGGACCTAAATGCCATCCAAAAAGTGGACTGGAGCGAGAATCTAAATTTTTCATATAACCGTGTCCCAGGCTAATGACCATTCTGTACTCGCTGGGCAGATACCGAGTGTCTTCGGGTAAGGGAGTGCATTCATATTTTTCCAAAACTATTCCGTGTAACATCTCAAACTTCATGATTCGTCAAATAATGAGTGAACATTAGACTGATGCAAATTTTGAAGTTTTTGCTCCCCTATGCTTAAACGATGTCAATTATGATGAAAATGATCCTCCCAAAATTTGAAGTGATTCGGAAAAAATTTGGTTGTGCACACGCTATTTGAAGTTTATATGGAAATTACTATGGAAAAGACAAACCTTTTGTGTTCAGTCCTCTAACTGCTCGTCATAATAATCTATGGAAAAGTGAACACACTCATCTCATGTGAAAACTTCCCAGCTGCAACTTTGCCGAAGACCACATTTCAATGGCACGTAAGGATAATTTGTTATTCTTGATTCCAAAGTCTAAACCATGCTGAGATGATCATTCAATTACTTTCAGAGCAACACTGCTGTTTTGCTGTAGAACATAGTAGCCTGGATTACTTTGATCTATTCTTCCCGCCAGGAGCACCACTGTTGCCTGCCGGGCAGTTGGTTGAGCATGCAAAATGCATACCCAGTTTATGATGATGAATAGCAATTTATCCTGACGTCCAATCAAAATGTGGTCTTTGGCAAAGTTGTAGCTGAAAGGATTTCACATGAGAAGATTGTGTTCACTTTTCCATAAAACATCATGACAAAGAGATAGAGGGCTAAACACAAAAGGATGACGTTTTCCATAGTAATCTCCATATAAACTTCAAATGGCCTGTGCACAGTCAAATTTATTCCGATTCATTTTAAACTTTTGGAGGGTGCTATTTACCATAATATAAGTCGTTTAAGCATAGGGGAGCATTACATAGTTCAACGACCATTCACGATTGACCTGCTTACAATAGACATGTCTCCAAAATCTCTGTGGAAGTGACTAATTCCATAGTGCTGTAGAAACCATCCATGCGACATATCAAACTTCCTTGATTCACGTCATTACACAAGTTTTGTTAATGACCGTAGCAACAAACTTAAATGATGTCGTGACCTACAATCATCCTGCAAAATACGATGGAATCAAAACTCACATTGAACAGCTCCAAAAGCTTTTCCTTATTAGGGCCAAGGAGTTCAGCAATTTCCGATATGGCTGAAAATTCTTTCAGTAATTTCTCCTCCCTGGAGATTCCACAGTACGGCGTGATGTCGCCAACGATGCTTTCAGCAAGGTCATGCACCAGTGCTGAAATGTATATGGTAAGCAAGATTATTGATCCAACAAGCTTTTATTTCATTAAGTTCCAGTAAAACGCATACCTAATTCCATCACATGGATTCTGTCAAGATCTTGCTGGCCATCTAACAAGAACGACATCATTCCCATTCGATACATATGCCCCGAAATGGTCTCACAATCTTTGACATTACGCAGGACCCATCCGGTTCGCTTCGTATGCTGTAAAAAGAAAGACAATTAAGAAAATCAGCGTGATACACTCTATTTTGCAGAAAAAAGAGTATCATATGATACAAGTTAAGCTCAATTATTGGCAGTCAGTAACAGCTGTTCATGAATCATGACGTCGTACATTGCAAAGTTTCATACACATATGAATGCTTTGCCATGAATGATGCATACAGATACTTTTGTAAAATATATTTACGATAAAGAAATGCATGTGAATGGATTACGTAATCAATTTCATGGGCAATTTCACCATTTTTTAATTAGGTATACGTATTTTTATTCCATGATTCTTTTGATTTCTTACCTTTAAGTTGCCAACCAATTCTAAGAACTTCACATAATCAGAGTATTTGTTTCTTTGACCACCTTCTTCACTAGCACCAGAATGGCCATTTACGGTAACCCGATGCATCATTCCAACGCTCACGTGAGTTTCCCGAGACGCTACTAACTTGGACAATTTCGAGCACAGATCAAATGATTGTTTCTTCAGTTTGGTCGATAGCCTATAAATAGTAAGCATTTTTATGCTCGAACCTGTGTACCAGCGAAACTGTGGCCATCACTCTCACCAAGCTAATAGGAAACGATGTTAACAACTAGACGGTCGAGGGACGAAACGAAACGAACGTCACTGCTTAGAACCCCTGCACTGAGAGGCATGGGCTGCCAGTATCGCTAACGGTAAACAGAGTAAAATCTTATTAGAAATGGGAGAACGGTCAATGGATGAAGTGCTCCCAGAGTTAAGTTTAAATGAATGATAAAATCCCTTGCATAAAACTCTCATGTTGCAATTTAAATAGAAACCACATAGGTTACAATTTGAACATTTTAATTAAACTGTTTTTATTATGAACATATTTTTTTCTGTTTGTGATATTTAGATCCAGATTTGTTTTCAATGCAGAAGTAGAATTTGCTTTAGTACATTTAGTGTTAAGCCTATATATAGAATATATAGAATGATTTAGAATAATAAACCACATAATATATTAAAATCAACTACAACTTCAAGGATCAATATAAATCACTCTAGTTTCATAGTTCAATAAATAATTATCACAACTGATCAGAAGAATAGAGATTATGCAAGCATTCATGAATTGAACACCCTTACGTTTTTTTCCTAAACGTCTTAAGTAAATTATAACACAACATGTATTTCTAATTAAACATAGGGTAATTCTTCAATTATTTTCCTAGGTGGTTTTTACGTTCATCATAAATAACAACCAATGTGGCTTTATTTGATCGTTTTTATGGATATCCAATATGATCCAATATAGACTCATACAGAATTAGTAAATTAAAAAAAACAATTCGGTATCATACCATGCCATACAATTAGAACTAGAATGTGTATCCATTGACCGATTATTGTATGATTCCCGAAAGACGTGTTCTGCTGCATTATGTTTGAAATGGTGAGGCTTGAGTTTGAATCCGTCGTTCGAAGATCTTTTCAAGATGGAAATTTTCTCGACTTCTTAAGGTATATAGAATCTTCATGCTTGAAACACGACAGACAAATGCATAAATGATTAAAATCGTAAAAAAATAAGTTAATAACCTTCAATTCTTCTTTTATTAAATTGTCCAATTTGTGGGCTTCGTGGCCTTGCGATTAGCGGCGTCAGTCGTTTAGGCGTATTGTGCCATGAAGCGTGGGTTCGATTCCCGCTCCAGTCGGTGGAAACTTTTCGTCAAACGAAAAATTCATCACTGGACTACTGGGTGTTCTGTGTTGTCCATTGCCTAATGTTCGTGATTGTGCAGTCTGTGCAGCCTTTGGCTGAAGACGGTGTAAATTGTCTTTTATAAAGATTTATCCAGTATCTTCTCTTCAAATGATTCCAAAAATTACAACGTGTCTTTCCAAAAAATCCTGCATCAGTTCTTCTAGGAATTTTGCCAGAGATTCCTTCTACACTTTCTACAAGGCATACTTCTCTCTGAGGATGTCTCAAAGAATTTCTTCAGAATTTGATTTAAGATTTTTTTCCTGGATTTTCCAGTATTTTGCTTAAGCTCTATATTGACTTGTTTGGATGATTCAATTTCTTTCAGGATGCCTTCAGCTCCTTCCAGGATTCCAGTAGGAATACTTTATTAACTACCGTAAAACGGGGTAACTTTGATGATGCGGGTAACTTTGATGGTGCGAAACCCACAACATACTAAACGCAACAACAAAGTTTCTGTTAATCAGTCAAGCAAAACGAATGCAAAAGTAAAAAGTATCAGTATGACACTTCATGTCAAAGCTATTTTCGTTGGAATTAAGTACATTTGAGGGTATATATGCAAATATAAAAAAAATATATAAGATGTTAGCATTTTTGAAACGCCTACAAACTATCTGTTCTACATTACTATTTCAAGCAGCTTCTACTTCCAGTAATATAATTGATCGTAAAACTGTGAAGAACAGTCTATGATTTAAATAAGGAAGAATAGCTGATAAAATCATTTTCAGTAATTGAAATTGTTTACTGAAATGGTATAACTCAAAAGAACAGCATATTAATCAAATAAAAAAGATAAATATGCTCAAAACATCAGCAGCTCTAACGCCAATAATTCTTTCCACCGAATAACTATGGAGAACAGCCTTCAATATAAAGAAGGGAAATCTGTGATGAAATTAATAGTACCTACATATATACAGGGGATAGGCAAAATGATTGAGATAGGCAAAATTTTGCCCAAACTCAAATGCTTATAGCTTTTTGAAAAATGGATGATGAAATTGTATGCATCTGGAAGCTTTCGATGGCAAATTTGGTCTAGTTTCAGGTATTCGCTTGGCCACGCATATTGGCTACCGGACACCGGAGATGTTCCGGATTTTCCGAGGTCATCTCCAAATCACATTTTTTCTGTCGCTTGTAATTTTGTGCGGTGTGACGTTCTATAGATTTTCAGATTTTTCAAAGAAACTAGATCCAATTGAAGATTGAATGCAGGTGGACGCAATAAGATTCGTTGGAAAACTTCAGAGATATGGCCATTTCCGTAAAACTTGTTCCGGAAAATATGATCAGTCACGTTTGTATTTCCAATCATGTACAGTGAAACCTCCATGAGTCGATGTTCCATTACTCGATATCGACTCATGGAACCATATTAAAAACAAAATTTCATGGTTACTATGATGGTCCCCTCAAATGGCTTTCCAAGGCATTTGATTCCACGACTCGATATTTCCATGAGTCGATGGTCCCTTGAGATATCGACTCATGGAGGTTTGACTGTATATATCAGCCAGAACTGTATCCAAGTGGGCATCGAATTTTGAGAATATTCTTCTTGGAAAATATTCAGAATCATTAGACGCTCTGACCAAATTATAGTAGGTTCCAGGTGCCCTGGGGGAAGTGGCCAATTAGGAACATGTGCGGTACCATATCAAGATGGGTATCAAATTTTAAGATTTTTTGAAGGTAATGCTTTCAAAAGCACTTCCAGAATCACTTGCTGTCATAACCACTCTATAGTAGGTTCCAAGTACCCCGGGGGATGTGGCCAATTCAAAACATGTCCAGAAATATGGGCAACAAACTTCAAGATTTCCAAAGCTGAAGCTTCCGGAAGCATTTTCAGAGCCACCTATGCTATGGCAGCTATGCCCACTGTATAGTAGGTTCGAAGAACCCCGGGAGAAGTGGTCAATTTCGTCCATGCCCGAGATCACATCAATATAGGCATCGAACTTCAAGATCTTTGAAGATGATGCTTCTGGAAGCAGTTCAAAATTTCTTATTTCCCCAGGGGCACCCCAAACCTACTATAGAGCAGTCATAGCATGGTTCTAAAAATGATTCCGGAAGCATCACCTTCCAGTTCAATACCCATCTGGGTATAGCTCCGAACATGTTTGGAGTTGTCCACATCCCCCGAAGCACCTGGAATCTACTATTGAGTGGTCATGGCAGCTTGTATTTCTGAAAATGTTTCCATCACCTTAAAAATGTTAAAGTTCGATACCCATTGTTAGCGTGGCAGTAATGACTGGAAACCCTAAACACAGTCGAGCAGGAAGAACGTTAAAGATAGGGGATCGGTGATGAGAGTAAGGTAGTAAAGTAGTGATGGGTCAGTTGGTTAGGCGGTTTGAAACCCAGCGGAAAGAAGCACTGAGATTTGTGAGTACTAGTGTAATATGGTGAAATAATTGAATTATAAATAAATCTATTCTAGTTTAAGCTGATCAACAGAAAACCCGACTTTCGATCTGCTCTAAAAATCAGTATCGTGATTGAATCACCCTCAGCGCTCCAACATTTATATCGATATAATTACGAACACGTTCGAAATTGGTCACATTCCCCGGGGAATTTCGAACCTACTATAGAGTGACCATAGCAGACGGTGGCTCTGAAAATGCTTAAGGGAGACTCATCTTTAAAAATATTGAAGTTTGTTGCTCATATTGATAAGGTTCTGGACATGTTTTGAATTGGCCACATCCCCCAGGGTACTTGGAACCTACTGTAGAGTGGTCATGACAGCAAGTGATTCTGGAAGTGTTTTCGAAAGCATTACCTTCAAAAATCTTAAAATTTGATACCCACATTGATATGGTACCGCACATATTCATAATTGGTCACTTCCCCCAGGGCACCTGGAACCTGCTATAAGTTGGTCAGAGAGCAGCATTTCATGTACAGGCCATTTTTCTTCTACTTTATCTTCTTGGCATCACATCTCATTTGGGACAGATCATAACTTAATAATACACAAGCGTTTCCACAGTTGACTGAGAGTTTCATTTGACAAAGTTGCCATTTTGCATTCGTATATCGTGTGGCACAAACGATTTTATTAACGATAAGATCCTGGATTAGACAAGAGTTGAGCCCATACACTTTGCTTCTAAGACGCGGGCGTTATTACGAGGCTAAGGAAGGCTTTGTACATTATCCGCATGACCAGTCGCATGCGTGTACTGAGTACACGAACCATGAAAATATCTCGTTTTACATATAAAGCTCGAGCGAGGTTGTGCTGACGATGGCTGAATGCGCGACCGCTCATGAGTTAATTACTTTTTCTTCTTGAATGTGATTCTCAGTGAATTCACAACTATGGAGTGACTGTAAGACAACCACTTTGAGAAGACTACATTTGACCTATGAAGCCCTAATCGGCTAATCGCAAAAATGATTCCATTTTTCATTTTGAAAATTATGCCTAACATCCATTATACCAAATATCCATTATGCCAAACGTCCATTATGCAAATCGTATTTATGCCTATCGTACTTATGTCTAACGTCCATATGCCTAACGTATTTATGCCTAACCTCATACACTGCTCATGGTTCCTCCAAAGATTCGTTCTGAAATTAGTCCAAAGGTTTAGTTTTTATTTTCTACTACTTTCATTATCCAATCAAATTCATCCATGCGTTTCTCTAAGATTGTTTTTCTGAAATTTCTTTAATGAATTTTACAAAGATACAATGTGGATTTCCTCAAGTAATTTTTCATGTGATCCTGAAATATCTCCAGTGTTTCTGCCTATAGTCTAAAGGTCTTTCAGAGACTTGGAGATCCCTCCAAGGATTTTCTACATGAATTCCTCTTGTAATTCTACCAGGTTTACATCAAGGAACTTTTCCGGGAAACCCCTACAATGTTAGCTGATTTGTTGGAGAATTTGTTATAGCTAGAACGCTCATGCAACTTAAAAGTGTAAATATAATGTTTTTGACTGTAATGTTTGATTTCAATAGGATACGAAGAAGGTACGCCTGAAGAAGATGAAATAAACGCCGATTCATTGAAAAATTAAGCAAATCTTTTTTGTTTGGATGATTTTTTCTGTTTTTTTTTTTTAGTTTTCGAATAAAGTGGAATTTTGGAACACCCTACCCGAGCAAAAGCAAATATAAGTAGGGGAATAGGGGGTAAAATGAACACCCTATGCAATTTTCATGTTTTCTTTCCTATGAGGCTGTCAGATTCTTTCTAAATTCCTCAGAATTGAAGAAGGATGTTTAAGCAATGTAACAAGTTGAAATATTGTGATGGAAATAGAACTTTATCAACATTATTATAATATTGAAAATTTCTTTCCACACACACTTAGATCAGATAACCGAATTCGGTAATCCATTTACCGAAATCTCAACAGCTGACCAGTTCGTAATCCGTTCGGTAATCCAACATACTACCGACCGTTCGGTGATTTGCATTTTGGAGCGCAGCTGTCAAACTAACCGATCCTTTGGTAATCGTTTACCGAAAAACTGTAACCCCAGATCCCCGGTTTTTTTTTTCTCGGAAACCAAATTTTTCATGGAGCGAAAAGCAAATCATAATCAACAAAACTATTTTATTCATTCAGATGATATGGAACAGATAAAACATGTTATTAACTTGTTTGATACAACAATAAAGTTCATACGCATATGGAACTTATTTCATGTGCATCGATCAAAAGCGATATCGTCCGTGTGATCGGGGAAAAATAATCCAAAACAGCACTTGTTGATGGCCGGCCTGCAAATAATTTGGTTTATCATTACACAGAAAACATCCAAACTGTACTTTAGTTACCTTCTTCGTACTTATTGGCCCACAACATGATTGAAATGATTCAGCCGCTTCAAGAACTTTTTCGCAACGATGAAAAAAATCACACGTCACGGTTTGACGTCGTCAAATTGCGACATTACCGATTTCGGTAATCTATCATATCGATTACCGAAGTTTCAGCAGAATACTTTACAGTTTTCGGTAATGCTGAGAATTCACAGATATTTCGGTAAATTTGTTGACAGATTTATCTCAGTTTACCGAACTTCAGTAATTTTTAAAAAGGCGCGCTGTCAAAACCTTTAAATTTACCGAATCATCGGTACTTTGGTGAATTACCGATTAGTTTCGATAATTTTATTTACCGAACTCATAGCCTCTGTTTAAGTGTGCAGAGTCAATACCCCAAACATGTGGGTAAAATGAATATGTAACGGGGGTAATATTAACATACACTTGGGGGTAAAATGGACATGGAATAGGGCAAATATGACCATAAAATTAAAAATGGGTGATAAAAATAAAAATGGGTAGTGGGGGCAAAATGAACACAATTAAAATTTAACGGATTGCGGTATGAGCTTGCAGACATTCCGGATTCAATGGAAACACATAAAATAAATAGTAATAGGTAGTTTTATTCATACACAA
The DNA here is from genome assembly GCF_002204515.2 of Aedes aegypti. NCBI lineage: Eukaryota > Metazoa > Arthropoda > Insecta > Diptera > Culicidae > Aedes > Aedes aegypti. The sequence goes on along the minus strand of NC_035108.1, from coordinate 235,601,212 downwards.
AAATGATTGATTATTAATGGTTGCATCATATACAGATTTTGAAATGATTTTTAAACACAGTTTTGTACAAAACATTTGCAACTTTTTCGATTTTCCATACAAAACGATCATATTTAGTAAGCTAGATCAAGCTAAATATTTATGGACCGATTTGTACGAAAATTTCACAGTACATTAGACATAACTTGAATTTCAACATAAATTTTTCAGATTTTTTTCCAATTACCCTACACAAAAACTGTCTTTAGAAAAATTGTTCATCTCCTAAAAATCTACAACATTGTTGAAGATACCATGCCCTAAATTTTTTAAGTTATATCAGTTATAAAAATACGTCGAAAAATTCACTTCAGTCGAACCGTTATTGCTTTTACACTCGCGGTTGGAAAAATCACTCAACAATTTAGTTGAAATTCAAGTTACTTCTGAAAAGCTGTAAAAATTTCATTCAAATCGGTTCATAAATACCTCAGGTCTAATCCTCTAAAGTTGACCATTTTATATGGAAAATCGAAAAAATTGCAAATGTTTTGTCCAATACTGTAACTACAACTGCAACTTTTTTCGATTTTCTATACAAAATGGTAAGCTAGATCTCAGTTATTTATGGACCGATTCGAATGAAATTTTCACAAAACATCAGGTGTAACTTGAATTTAAAAATATATAGTTTTGAATATTTTTTCCCAATCACGAGCTTATGAGTAATAACGGTTTAACTAATGTGTAATTTTCGACGAAAAATTCAAAATTATTTATCTCAAAATCTGATAGCTCTACACAAAAACTGACCTCAGCAAACTTGTTCATCTCGTTAAAATCTACAACTTTGCTGAAGATACCATGAAGCTATTCCTTCAATATGTTTAGTTATGTCATTTATAAAAAATCGTCAGAAAATTCACTTTAGTCAAACCGTTACTGTTTTTGAACTTGTGATTGGAAAAATCACTCAAAAATATATGTTAAAATTTAAGTTACGTTCGATGTTGGTCATTTTACATGGAAAATCGAAAAAGTTGCAAATGTTTTGTCCAATACTGTATATAATTATTAAACGATTTACTTAATAATGAATGCAATCCATATGGTAAAAATAATAATGAACAATCGTAAAAATCGAAAAAAGAAAAATTTTATACCAATATCCCAACCTAAGGAATACGAAACAAATCATCTGGTAGCCCGGCAACCAGCGTTGCGTTAGTGGAATATTTCACAGAATATGACACACGGAAAGTACTCTGATCTCCCCTGCGATTGACGGAACGTGTATATCGTACAATAATGAAAATGATTGAGCATGATTGGAAAAGTATTTTTTATCTCGATTATTTGTCATATAGATGAGAAACGGCATAATATGTACTCCATGAATAGAGATAGAAAACTCATAGTATATTACCTCTATTACTCCATGACTATGAAAGTAATTTTGATACCAAATGATTTTTTTTTTATTGTTGCGAATGTAAGCAAAACACGATATGCCTTGAAAATGATAAACTTTGTCCAACACTATCGGTTGAACTCATAATTTGGTTTATATCAGGCCTGCCCAACCTTTCTGAATCGCGGGCCAAATCTAAAAAACAATATCGCACGGCGGGCCAAACTTTTTTTAATGCAGCAACTTCAAATTTTTTTGAAAAACAAATGTAGGGTAAATGTACCAGTTATGCACATAGTGGTTCCCTGTTTCGCCATACGTGATTACTATAATTTAATGCCTTCAAATTTCGAAAATGTATGTTGTGGTAGTTAGATTTAAGATATATCTTGATATTATAGCATTCAAAAAGACCTAAAATGTGAAAGTTATCAAAATGTCACAAGTGATATTTTGTTTGTAAATATTGCAAATAGACGAGATAATTGCCTTAAATTCTGTGAAAACTGTGCACCTGATAAGGGCAGAATCTAACCCAGGATTATATTAAAAAATGGTATGTGAGTATGTTGTCCAGGATTTTATAAAAAAACATTCTCAGAATTCAATCAAACATGTTTAAAGGATTATGTCAAAATCTAATCTCATATTATTTGAGAATGCTCTCCTGATATTTTTCAGCATTAATTCCCTAAATTTGCAAGAATCAAGCATTGGCTTCTGTGAAAAATTTTCTCAGCACTTCGTCAGAACCCAATCATAAACACATTTTAAAATTTCGTTCTATAAACTAAAAAGGTCTGCACTGCTCAGAATTCTGTAAGAAAATTATTAATGATTTTGTGAAAACATTTCCAAAAGTGATGTCCCATATCCCTATGTAATCCTCCTGACGGTTCAATCAAAATCTTACTCTACCTTTTTTGTGAAAATCGTGCTCGAGTTTTCCATGAAATTTATGTGTGAAATTTGTATAAAATTTTATAGGCTATCAATTTGACTATTATTTGATTTAATTTTCTATGCTCAAGATATAGTGAGAATCCTTCTGATTCAGTGAAATTCATTTTGGTCATAAACTTTAATTGACAATATTTGTTCGAACTTGATATAAAAATCAGTTTTGTCTTTAAATAGTTAAGAAAGTTATACGCTAGATTTCTTGTGTTTACTCATCATAATCATTAATTTTAAATAAAGCTTCTCAAATCATTGACACAAAGTAAATTTAGAAGGATCAAAAAACTAATCTGAAGAATCTTCCAAATGAAAAATAGCTTCAAATAAAAGAATTTAAAATTTTAACAATCAGTCCTGAAATGCAAAAGGGCCAGATATGAGGAAGCTCTCAGAGCTCTTCGCGGGCCGTACAAAATGAAGCGGCGGGCCGGATGCGGCCCGCGGGCCGTACGTTGGGCAGGCCTGGTTTATATAGTATGAAATTCTATAAAATTATAATTTAGCAAAATTAATATAGTAACTCAAATATAGAAACTTGAACTATAACATCGATTTCCTCGCTTCATTGGATGTTTCGACTTGTGCTATGCAACAGTATATCAACAAAAACAACGACTTCTCATGGCATGCCTGTTTTCATCCATGTTCCTTTATTTTTTCGTATTCCATACGTTTGTCTGTATGGAAATGTTTCACCAGGTAGAAGCCACTTGTTTGCAAACTCTATATGACAACAGTAGGCTGTGTGGTTATATGAGTATTTAAAAAGATGGTTTACAAACAACCACCTACACATCCCAACTGGTGTATGTCAGAGTCAGCTGAAGTTTCATAACACTAGATACTACGCGGCTCCCAACATCAGCATCTAGTGAAAAAAAATTCTCATAATAATAATGCTAAGATTATCAAAACATCCTTTGTATATCAAAATTCTCCAAACCACACAATTAAGGTATTTTTTTATGATGGTATAATTATATAAGCTTGAGAACGAATGATAAAGTTTAATATCTTATTATGTGTCGTTAGATATGCGCATCGTATAAATCACTACGAAGTTTTGAAGCTACAGTCGAACTGTACACCGAAAGAAATCAGAGAAGCATTCATAAGATTATCCAAAGAAGTACATATTGATCATAAGATTGTACGAATCTGTCTACTATATGTCTGCTTAATATTTTGTAGTTGCACCCAGACGTAAATGCCAGCAACGGCAATAAGAAAGCCAATGAAAAATCATTCGTGCAGCTGTTGGAAGCGTACAAAGTGCTGAGTAAACCAGATTCTCGATCCAGTTATGACTACGAGCTGGCTATGAAGGCGAGACCACAATCCCATCCAGGAGGAAATCAAAACATACAAAATCAGTAAGTACATTTCAAACATTTCTACATTTCTATTTGTTTGAATTAGTTTTTCTCGTTAAAAAATCACCGGGAAAAGTTAATTCAACCAATATAAGTATTTTTACGGTGTGTTCGTATATTATATGAACAACATAATTTGGAAAAGAATATTTCTCATAGAAAAGAATAAAAAACAGGTAATGAAAAAGTTTTATTCAATTCATCTCTCATATGCCATATAACATGGCGACGATAAATAGATAAGCACATAAAAAATTTCTAGAAATAATTTCTCTATTAATAATGTATTAATCCAAATGTTTTTTTATTATTTGAGGTAATCCACAGGATTTTGATTTTAAGATAGGCTTGAAAGAGCAGGTTATATGGGGATTGTGGGTCAGTGCGCATCGCACCTTCGTGCTGTGCGTACACAATTTGTCTCTGCTCTTGGAAGTTTTTTAAAACTACATAGAGCAATAAAACAAGGCTCCTAATTTAGTTCTAAAACATGGTGTTTTTCAATACTGCAAAACAGAACTTTTCATTGCTATAACTATAATAGAAATACTATTGATCCCTTTATGATCCTTGTTTGGATCAGTGCCTTCGATTTTTCGTTAGACCCGTTGGCGAAAGCTAGCGGTGGTAATCCCTCTTGGACACCGTTTTGAGAAAAAACCTCTTAGAAAGTCACTTGATATTTAGTTTATTCGCTAAACATGGTTGCAACTACAAACAAAGGGAAGGGTGAATCTCTGAATTCACAACTTTCTTCCTAAAGGTTGTGTTTAAAACTGTCACTATACATGACAAGAATGGAAGAAAGGACGTTTCTCTTCAATGTGCGCTTTCTTATAAGGGTGAAATGGTTAATGTTGACCATCGAGTTGAGCAATAAATTCGACGCTTTAGACACATTTTCCGTCTCTAGCCCAGGCTTTTTGATTCAAGTGAGAAAACAAAGAGTGTGGCCTATCGTAGTCAATTGTTCCAAATTTGGGGGATTCAGGCAAGAGATTTTGAACTCCATCAGGGGAATCATCGTTTCCTTCCAAATCGCAAAGAAAGGAGACTGTCGCGTTTTGCGAAACTCTTGAAGATCGCGAACTTCTTCTTTTCAAACATCTTGAAGAGAAGTAGCAGAAGTTTACTTATGACGACAAAACTGAACGTTTTTTCAAGGTTGTTTGGATAAGTCACCTGAAGAGATCAAAAATGGAATAAATGATTTACTTGAAATTTCCCCAGTCCAAGTAATCATTATGGAATCCCAATACGGCATTCTTCGGAAAGGGCTTTCTCAAGAATATTATTTAGTTCACTTTAACAAAAGTGATCTAAATAGTATTGAAGCTTTAAAAAAGCAAGACTTATGTTCGATGTCCGTGTGACGTGGGAACATTTCCAGAAACCTGGAGGAAATTTCCAGAACCCCACTCAGTGCCTTTGGTGCCAACAGTGGGGCCATGGAATAAAATATTGCCGCATGGATGCTAAATGCATGATTTGCGGAGGTTCTTCTTACGCTAGACGTCTGTGAGAGAAACTATCAATAATACAAACGACAGAAAAAAAAAAGATTTGGGCATCTCCGACGTCCAGAGGCCAATATGCATGGCAAGCAACTAGACCAAATTTGCCGCTGAATGCTCATATCTCATGACTGTCGTTTTGTTCTGAATGGCCTCGAAGGTTTACATGAGCTTGGAACGTAAATTCATATATTCACTAGAATATACAAGTTATTATCACTTATCCCATTTACCAACTTGCAGCGCTTACCTTATTTGAATTAAGGCAAAATTTTGCACATTTCAACCGTTTCACCTATCCCCTGTGCATAGAATAAAGTGGAGCAAAAGTTCGAGTGGGGTAAGAGTTTCTTTTTAAGATTTGTAGCTCAATTCAAAACAAATCTTATAAATGTCATGGTGGTTCGAATGCTATTCAAGTAAGAGACTTTCAATCCAAATATCATAAAAATCGATTGAGATTTGGAAAAGTTATGGCTATTTGTTGTTTTTCGACGTGAATATTGTAATTTTTGGTCAAACTTTCGTTGCATGGAACCAATTGAAGATAAAATCTTTTTCAATATTTTATGTGAGGGCGCTTCTAGGCCTATCATAAGGTTGCTTTGTGGTGTATTAGTTTTTGCATAAATGCCTTAAAACAATTTTTGGCCCATAGTGGGGCAGAGTTCGAATCAGCGGGGCAAAAGTTCGACCCATGTATAAAATCACGTAAATATTTGAGAATTGCCTAAAATCCACATATTATCTTCAAATTTAGCTAAATTTGTCTGATCGTGTGAAAACTGTCACCAAAATTTTACATTTCCACTTAGTTTTGCGGAAAACTGCTATTTTTGAGTATATTACAATCAACCCGGTTTTGGGCAATTTTTTGATGAAAATTTAGTGTGTATTTTTCGTCAAACTTAAGTTTACAGCTGGTGTAAAGTATGTCTGTCATAAAAGGATCGATATTTTGTGTTTGAGCCAGCGAACTTTTGCCCCACACTAGATTCGAACTCTTGCCCCACCGGTGGGGCAAAAGTTCGAATAAGACAATCAATTTTGAAACTGTTATAACTGAAAATAGGTAAATATTTTGACAAGGTTTGTTTAGCAAAATTATAGCCAATATGTTGAAGGTTCACTGTATGGTATATGTTTTGTTTTAACTGCTATTGTTTTCCTGGAAACTTTGATTATACCACTAAGGTCGAACTTTTGCCCCACCTTACTCTACTTTGGGCAAAAATAATCATATTAATGTAACCGCTTTCGGCAATCAAATTGCCTTCAATGCTTTGCTTGACACGATAATTGAAATAAATTTCGGTTCACTGGGTAATCAATATATTATCTTCGTCCTCACGGTGATTTACCATTGCATCTCGTTTATGATGAAACTTGACACAATTATGTAGTTTCGTTCAATATCTAGATTTATATTTTGATGTCTATTTCATGTTTTACTTTTACAGGCACTGGTACCCGAATTCAGCCCATTATCAAGAACCAGATCCAAACTCATTTTATGGCTTTAAAGGAATCAAAAAAGTTAGCAACTGGACGATCGTTTTCTATTGCTTGGTGTTTATGTTTGTAGGAATAATAGTGCAAGCATATGCCATAAGGTAAGATCAAAACATACTAATTCTATGATTTAATTTAATGACCTTAACTACACCCTAAAACAGCAAATCATTCACCTTTAGCCGTGAGCAATTGGATGAAGATTCTCGAAGAAATTCTCAAATGCTTGCGAAAGCTCGAGCCGAAGCTCAAAGCAATGGGAATGACGCTCAGCTTGAGCGAATGAAGGCCACATTGAATAAAGAAACAATGTGGTAGGTAGTTGAAATCGAAATGACGATGTGGCGATGTACATAACTCATCCGGTGTTAATGTTGGGATGCCCTATATTTAATAAACTGACTTGATATATTTTGCCAATTGTGGGCGTAGAAGCATTTTGTAAATAACTATTTCAAAATATCTTACCTTTATTAATTTTAAAATATCACAAACACCTTGTTCTTAATTTTTTTTTTTGTTTCTTGTTATGAATTGATTTCGGACCTTTAAATAAGATATGATGTTTCAATAAACCCAAGAATTTCACGCAACCCCTGCAAATTCTTTATAATTAAATTTTGGGGTTTCCATTTGGGTTACAAAATAAGAGAACACGCTATTTCATTCATTTGACATGTTTTTTTATAGATTTTGAATTGTAAACTATACATGGGAAAAAAAAGTATTGCAATAATTAAACACTAAGCTCACGATAAACTATTTTCAAACAATTACAAATTAGTTATAATATTGTCCAAACCATAAAGTTTATCATAAAAACTCCTACAAACACAGTAAAAATTATCCTGCTTATATTTAGAGCGTATCGCTGTCAAATATGGCCGTTGTCGTTTGCTCTCAGTACAGAGAAAAATAGAAATAAGTAACTTTTTCACAATGCTTGGAAAAGTACTTGAATAAAAAACGATTCCGATACATATTATTAGCGTTAATGAATATAAGAGATCCTCAGTAATTTATTTGGTAAGTACTTCTGAAACCAGACTCTTTCTAATCATTTCAGTAGCTGGTTTCTAGACCCATAACAAACACATTTTCTGCTCTCCAGTAATCTTGCCCCGTATGATAAGGCATGTAGGGTGATGTGCTTAAATTCATCGTATTAAGATTTGATCAGTAAGAACCTGCAATTTTCCCAGTATTGCAGTAAACCATTCAGGTACAAACCGATGCCAAACTATTCTTTCCCAAGAAGCCTTACGAATTGTGGAATAAGATTTTGATAAATCTTGATCGTTTATTGGAAATAATGCCTTCAAATTATTGCTTACCGTTGCCTACATTCGTCGTATCATTTTTATAGCGGACGTAATCAATTTTGATTCGTCTCACAACTAACGGCTCACTATGATATAGTGAGTGGCAAAAATACACCACTTCATCGTTATCATACAATGTTTCACTGAATCTTCCCATTTCCACAGCATGATGAAATATGTGGATTTCCCTTAAATTTATTGGCCTACTCAAAATACAGCCCGAACAAATTCATGACGGCTCACAGTGCAGCGAAAACAATCAAAAGAATAGTTTTCCACGTTGAACATCATGTACTCATTGATACGTTCAAGTTTTTTCTCAGTCCTGACGGATGGAAAATTTTGTGTACGTTATCAATTATATGTGGTCGATGATTTGAGTGAAATCCCATTTCAGTAAAGATGTACGAAGATTTACCATAGTGTAAATAAGCGCCCTGTGAAGTAAGTCACACAGGGGGCGAAAAGCAATTTGAATCGTAATGTGGCGTGGTTCAGTCGATCGCTAATCAGATTTCATTCGGTACGTCTTGCTCCATGTGATTTCAGTGAAAAAGTGCAAAGTGGATGCTTGATCTGAAGATGTGTATCGAAATACAGTAGTTTTATAGCGTTTTTGCCGTACAAATGGACGAACCATAACATCTTTTCCAAAATTACGCTTCAAAAATGAATATTAAGTTTAAGGTTAGTTCGAATATTCGCCGCAATAGAACATTTCAAGTTTGGTACGACGAATAATAGCGCTTTCGACGAAGTAGATCGTTCCTACATCCTACTTTTTTTTAATTCCTTTATTAGTATCATTTCAAACATTACAATGATTTCTTATATCTAGGTGTTCTGTGTTATTTGACAACACTATCATCCTAATTTGGTAAAACAAATTTAAGATTTTATTAACACTTTGTTAACAACATATAGTCGACTATCTATATCTCGATGTTCTATATCTCGATATATCTCCCTATGTCGATGATTTCATAGGTCCCTTCATTCTACATACATTTTCACTCTCCGTATCTCGAAATCCTCTATATCTCGATGTGTTCCTGGTTGATTTTCGTTCCAGATTTCTTTTACATATGTCGATATGCCCATTATCAAAGGCTACTAGACTCAATTTCGTTGATTCAAAACAGTTCGGGAACGTGGAGTGACGTCTGCTTGTTTACTATTTTCCTGGTAACGGAGTGCTTTTCAAACTAGTATTCATTAAAAATACGTTCTTTGTCTCGATCTCTCCCTATCTCGATGGTCCCTTCAATATCGAGATGTGGAGAGTCAACTGTATTACATTTCATTTGCCTGAAATTATTATTTCTCTTGTTTGACATTTGTTCCAATGTTTCAATATTGGATATTCTATGTAATTCATTGGGATTGGGATGAGGGAGGAAGCCTCAGAATCATTTTCAAAATTTTATTTTGAATTCTCTGCAGAGCTTTCTTCCTGGTATTACAACAGCTAGCCCATATTGGTACAGCATACAACATAGCTGGCCTGAAAATTTGTTTGAATATCAAAAGCTTGTTCTTAAGACAAAGTTTTGATTTTCTATTAATAAGGGGATAGAGACATTTTACATATTTATTACATTTGGCTTGAATGCCCTCAATGTGATTTTTGAAAGTTAAATTCTTATCTAGCATGAGCCCTAGATACTTAACTTCATCTGACCAATTTATTGGAACCCCTCTCATCGTGACAACATGTCTACTTGAAGGTTTCAAATAAAGAGCTTTCGGTTTATGTGGGAATATTATTAGTTGAGTTTTGGAAGCATTATGAGAAATCTTCCATTTTTGCAAGTATGAAGAAAAAATATCCAAACTTTTTTGTAATCGACTACAGATGACACGCAGGCTTCGTCCTTTGGCGGAAAGGCCTGTGTCATCCGCAAACAAGGATTTTTGACATCCCTTAGGTAAGTCAGAGGTAATAACGGTAAGTCAGATGTGAAAATATTTTATAATATTGGTCCCAAAATGCTGCCTTGGGGAACACCAGCTCTTACAGGAAGTCTTTCAGATCTGGAGTTCTGATAATTAACCGGTACGATTTGACAGATAACTTTGAATTATTCTAACAATGTATGTTGGAAAACACTGTCTAATGCTTTTTCTATGTCTAGAAGAGCAAGACCAGTAGAATAGCCTTCAGATTTGTTGGAACGGATCAAATTTGTTACACGTAAAAGTTGATGAGTGGTCGAATGTCCATGGCGGAATCCGAACTGTTCATTGGCGAAAATTGAATTTTCGTTGATGTGGACCATCATTCTGTTCAAAATGACCATTTGAAAAAGTTTACTGATGGAGGAAAGCAAACTGATTGGACGATAGCTGCAGGATTTTTGTCTGGTTTTAAAATTGATACAACCTTAGCATTTTTCCATTTGTCAGGAAAATATGCTAATTGAAAACATTTGTTAAATATATCAACTAAGAATGATAAGCTACTTTCTGGATGTTTCTTGATGAGGATGTAGAAAATTCCATCATCGCCAGGAGCTTTCATATTTTTGAATTTTTTAATGATAGTTCTAACTTCTTCCAAATCAGTCTCCCAGAAATTTTCGAAAACGTTCTCTTGATTGAGAATATTTTCGAAGTCCTGAGTAACTTGATTTTCAATTGGACTAGTAAGTCCTAAATTAAAATTGTGCGCGCTTTCAAACTGCATAGCAAGTTTTTGAGCTTTTCGCAATTAGTTAGTAATAATTTGTTTTCCTCTTTCAATGCCGGTTTTGGATTTTGAGGTTTTTTTTTTCAAAATTTTAGATAAGGGGCTTAGAGCCAGGGTCCAATTGAGAAATTTATTTTCATTTTTTTTTTCACATATATCACCTTCTTAGAAGTTTGCTTAACACTCGTTAAGAAATTTACATTTTTATCCAGCAAAATCACTTCAACCGATGAATCTATGTTGCCTAGTGAGAAGAAATGAACAAATTTAGCTGGTGAGCAATCAAATTAAATCATTTAAGTTTTAAGTTTGCTATGCGTTACATTCATTGTTAGCATTTTTGGCTTATGACAATAGGGAAATTAAGGTGAAGATGAACCGAATCACGAATCTGCACGATGGACGTTCGGGTAGAGAACTTGATTGCTGGTAATCAAACGATTTGTGCTCTTGAGGGGTTGAGGTATGACTTCCCTTCATCTGCTCCTTAGTATGACTTCAAATACTTTGGCCGACAAAAAAAATTTAGTTCCAACACCGGTTGTTTACTTGGCTTTGTAGGCATTTGGACGACAGGGTGGGTTCTAACAATTGACATGTATAGTTAGGCTATGCTATGCTATTTGGATGATAGGATGGGATCAAATTTCTGTAACTACAAATTACAATGAATATTTTATATAACACAATACCGTAAAACGGGGTAACTTTGATAGTGCGAGACCCCCAATATATTAAACGAAATAACGAAGTTTCTGTCAATCAGTTAAGAAAAACGAATGCAAAAGTAAAGAGTATTAGTATGACACTTCATGTCAAAGCTATTTTCGTTGGAATCAAGTGCATTTGTGAATTTTTATGCAAATATTGAAAATTTACAAGATTTTAGCATTGTTGCAACGCTTACAAACAATCTGTTCTACGACCACTATTAGATAAGGTCATAATGTGTTCGTCACTTACCCATGAGAGCCTAGTTATAGTAGAACATGAATTCGGTCTCAAATCCCTTAGCGAAAACCATTTTTTCAAACTGGGACCATTTTTGTAATCGAAGTCCAGAAATTTCCATATAGCGTTAAACGCCTAGAGGTATGCAACGCCCTATAAATGTTCCGTAAATCATTCAATCTTGTTCGATTTATACTCCATTATCAAAGTTACCCCAAAACAGAAAACCGACTTTCGATTATATGAAAAATTATATATTCATTCAGAATAAATCTTTTGGCAATCTATCAAGTGCAATCGATAGCTAGGATGTCAGTACTTGTTTTAAAAATATAAATTGTAATTCTTTGAAGCAGCATGCAAAAATATTGAAGTTTTCTTCGAAAAAACTATCAAAGTTACCCCGTTTTACGGTACCTATCTTGGGATATCATGTATATGATATGAAGAAATTAAATCCTAGTACAGTTACGACGTTCAGCAAAACTTTTGTACACTCAGTTTTGATGAATAGTTACGAAATGATAGATTTTTCGCTTTACTACTAGTTTCGTTACATATGTAGATGTTTTTCAGTTATCAAGTCTCATACTGATGTGTTCAAAATACTATTCCAATATTATCAATATTCAATATTTGTTCGTAGGTTGTTAGATTATTGTTTGACCTATCAATTCATTCAATTTTGCAGTATTATTAGCATTATCGTGTCAAGTCGAAATCATACATATGACACACAACCTCTCCCTATTTTCCAGCTTTAACCAGCTTTGGATTGACTTGCGCTTTTATTGCCCTACCAAATGCTGCAGAATGAAAAATACGTTTTCATTATGACAGAGCTTGTTTCTTAGCTAAATGTTCTTCCACAGTAATTAACTAAGAGCTTTATGTGCCAGAAATTTCAGTTTTGTTTTGCATTTAGAGTAAATTGCCATTTACTGCACGGTTAACCCGTATAGGCCTGAGCGAAAGCAAAATACTAAAACCCTCACCGGTCAGCGAATACTTCATGGATTAAAATATTTTTGTCAGTATACTTGCACACTAGACTGATGCAAATTTTAAAGTTTCTGCTCCCCTATGCTTAAACGATGTCAATTATGATAAAAATCATTCTCCCAAAATTTGAAGTGATTTGGAAGAGATTTGGTTGTGCACATGCCATTTAAAGTTTATATGGAAATTACTATGGAAAAGACAAACCTTTTGTGTTCAGTCCTCTAACTGCTCGTAATAATAATCTATGGAAAAGTGAACATAGTCTTCTCATGTGAATTCTTCCCAGCTACAACTTTGCCGAAGACCACATTTTGATTGGATGTAAGGATAATTTGTAATCATTGATAACAAAGTGTAAATCATGCTGAGATGATCATTCAATTACTTTTAGAGCAACACTGCTCCTTTGCTGTAGAACATAGTAGCCTGGATTACTTTGATCCATTCTACCCGACAGGAGCACCACAGATGCCTGCCGAGCAGTTGGTTAAGCATGCAAAATGCAAACCCTCTTTATAATTATGAATAGCAATTTATCCTGACGTCCAATCGAAATGTGGTCTTCGGCAAAGTTGTAGCTGCAAGGATTTTACATGAGTAGAGTTTGTTCACTATTTCATAAAATATTATGACGACGAGATAGAGGGCTGAACAGAAAAGGTGAACGTTTTCCATAGTAATCTTCATATAAACTTCATATGGCATGTGCACAGTCAAATTTCTTCCGAATCACTTCAAACTTCGGGAGGATGCTATTTACCATAATTCAAATCGTTTAAGCATAGGGGAGCCAAAATTTGCATCACTCTATTGCACACATATCTAGTTTCTAAAAGTGGCCAAAGAAACTCGGGAATATTCCTGTGGCCGGAGTTATTTCGGTGGCTCACTGGGTCAAGTCGGGTAAAAAAGGTGATTTTTCGTGACATGCCAAGTTATTTTTTTTTTTTTTTTTTTTGCGCCCTCCACTCTCCCCCACACCAGAGAGCTCTTGAGGTTGAACTCCCTGGTAATGGTCGCAACTGATTTAATATTTTTTTATTGAATCATAATACATTGAATATGTGCTATACATTTGTGGGGTATTCTCTACATTGACGTTGAAACCCAGTGGAAACTAATTCCTTTTAAGGGTCTCTTCTAACTTCTAACTAGCTCAAATCATCGATCAGATCATATTATGAACCATTCTAACAAACTCATGATGTGACGTCTAACTACCTTTTTGAATTTGAAAATACTATGTTCGGATTTCACAGTATCTGGTAAACTATTATACGAAATTTTCCCTCTATAGTCGAAAGCCTTTTTACCGTTTTCAGTATTCCTGCGGGTTACAGCCAGATTAGCCTGATGACGAGTGTTATGCAAATGGTCTGGTCGTTGTAGATTAAAGTTATGGTGTGCTGTTGGATTCTTTATGAGGTTTTGCATACATACTAAGGATTGTAGTTCACATAGTGCTAGGATTGGGAGTGTTGATTGATCAGCTTGTTCATACAGTATTTTTGTTGAAAACAATCGAGGTTTGTCGTACACGATCCTGAGGCATCGGTTTTGGGTGACCTGCAGAGGTTTGATGACAGTCTTTGGAGCTGTACCCCAAATTGATACCAAGTAACACAATTTCGACTGGATAAAAGCATGATAAATTGTGTTTAGCTGTTTCATTGGTACAAACTTTGCAATCTTCCATAAGACTCCGCAAAAGGAACTAATAAGACGTCTTAACTTCTCAACGTGTCCGCGCCATGTCAGAGTTGGGTCAAACGTCAGGCCTAGGTATTTCATCTCATCAACCTCCTCAATTACTTGAGAGCCTATTGACAATTCACCGTGATCGGGAATCCTCTGTCTCGTTGAGCGAAAAATCATATATTTTGTTTTCGAAAGATTCAAAGACAACAAATTTTCAGTGAAGTATGCTTGTAGTTGAGTCATATCTTCAGACATTTGTCGTATCAGTTGCTCGGGATTATCAACTTCATAAGACAAAGATGTGTCGTCAGCAAACATCCGTGGTTTACCATTGAGTTTTAACATTGGCAAATCGTTTATGTACAGTAGAAAGAGAAACGGTCCCAGAGTGCTCCCTTGGGGGTCTCCTACGGTCAGGGGGCAAAGCCTGCTTTTACTCTTGTTCACTGTCACATACTGCTTTCTATTGGTTAAATAGCTTCGGATGAAATTTAGAGCAACTCCCCTTACACCATAATACTCCAGCTTCTGCAACAAAATCCTGTGGTCAATGGTATCGAACGCCTTCTTCAGGTCTAAAAATAGTACTCCAGAGATTTTCCTATTGTCTAAGGCTGAATAAATACTGTCTACAAGCTCACAGGTAGCAGTCCAGGTACTTGATCCAGCACGGAATCCAAATTGGTGCCTATGTTTTGTATATGTATGCTGGTCTTCTAGGAAGCTCAAAAGTCTGCTTACAAAAAGCTGTTCTAGCAATTTACTAAGCATTGACAGCACCGAAATAGGTCTGTAATTATTCACGTCTTCTTTACTCCCATCCTTGTGAATTGGTGTCACACTGGCAATTTTCAAACTATCTGGGAATGTTCCAGAGCTAATGCATTCATTGAACACTTCGGTCAATAGGGTTGCAAAGAATTCATGGTGAACTTTAATGAAAGTTGCTGAAATTCTATCCGGTCCACTGCACTTTTTGCTGTCAAGGGCGTTTATTTTTAGCAAAACTTCACGTTCAGTTGCTGGACGTAGGAATACAGTACTGTTGTTGAGCCGTAGCGTATTGAATTTATTGATTTCATTGCTTGAATTCATTGTCGAAGCCAGCTGGGGTCCGATGGTGCTGAAAAACTGGTTGAACTTGTCGGCAATGGTTGCTCCACAACTTGTTATCTGTCCGTCTACCATCAATTTGACAACGTTGTCACTATCCTTTCGACGACCTATGAGTTCGTTAATATTTTCCCAGGTGTTTTTTGGAGACGATGCGAGAAACAAATTGCTGTAATAGTTTTTCTTAGCCCATAACTTCGCATATTGAACCTTTCTGGAAACGTGAGCGAGTAATTCCTGCAAGCCTGTATCATTGGGACGTTTCCGACAGCTCTTCAGGACTTTGTCTTTTATACATATCAATTTCCACAACTCAAAATCATCCATGAACAACTCCCTTTGATTTTTGCTTGTACTTTCACCACCGTGGAAAATTTTTCTCTGAGCGATTGAAATGTGTTTAGCACGTACAAAAGTTTTACATTCGCACTACTCTGGGGCATATTTTGCATGGCAGCTTGAAATGCATTGTTCAATTTGGTGTAATTAACAACAGTTTTCTCCAAATTAATCGTTCTGATAGGCCTCTTAAGATGCAACGTAGACAAAATGAAACAGTGATCGCTGATATCCGTGCAAACGGTTTCATTGGTAACGTTTCTTTGCAGATTTTCTGAGCAGATGACGTGGTCGAGAATATTGTTACTAGCCGGCCTGGTGGGATACGTATTGGTAACTGCAAAGTTATAGCAGCTGAGAAGATCTTGATACTCGCTTACTACTCCTCGATGTACAAGGTTTACTGGAATGTTCATATCCCCAACAACCACACTCGATGCGGATTTTCGGTGTATCGAGCATACTGACTCCATTCTACTATAAAAACGTGCTAGATCAAAACATGGTGGTCTGTAAACAGCATGCACATTGAAATCGGACTCCTGTATCTTTAAACGTACATGAATATGGTGCAAACCTTCATCGTGCATACACGTTACTTGCTCAAACTCGTATTTGGATTTAACGAAGACTGCGAGTCCGCCACCCACCGTATTCTCGCGACATGAGAAAATGCTTTTAAAACCCTCTATTTGAAATAACGATTTGCGTTCGGCTTTGACCCATGTTTCACCAATCACTACTATGTCTATTTGTCCAGAGTAGAGTGAAAGAAACTCTTTTACAGCATCGAATTTATCTAACCTGTTCATTCCTCTTATATTTAGCTGAAGAATCTTAAAACTAAATGGCCGGTTTATGTATTGAGAGTGTTTATTCAAACAATACAGATTATCGTAATAAAAATTATCCATTGATGTTCAGAGATAACCTTACTGCAGTATAACGACGTATATTCCCGTGATCAGGACAGACCAGAGTGCTATTCTACCGTTGCAATATCCTGTGACAGCTGTTCGGACAATTTGAGCAACTGCAGTTTGCTACCAACTTCATGAACTTTGCCGCCATCACAACGCCTCAGTAACACTTTGCCATCACGACCGGGCCAGATGTATTTCATATTGAGAGCTGCTTGCATATTTTTCGCTTCCCAGAAGAGATTTCGGGCTTCAATTGTCATCTCATCACGAATAATTACGCGGTCAGCTGATCCCTCGAACTTCCTCGAAACAGTGGATGCAAGTAATGCTCCATATCTGCGTTTGCACTCAAACAGTTTTTCCTTAGTTGCATGATTAGAGAAGGACACCAATATGGGTACTGATGAATTTTGATTTCTTTTACTGAAAATTCGTTGTACGTTTTCGATGACTGTTGGAGACAACTCGATCCCTACTGCGGTGCCAACATCACAGACGACTGCTTTTAGGTCCTCATCATCGGTGAATGGCAAACCGAGAATGACAACTTTGTTGGCAACAGCAGCCTGACTCACGCTACGCAGTTTAGATTCCATCGAGTCTACGGACGAAAGCAGCGCATGATATTTTTGTTGCAGATCTCTGAACTCCTCTCTGGCTTTATTATTCTCTTCCTTCATCAAACTCGATAAATTTTGCCCTCAGATCATCAAACTGATTTGATAGGAACTGTTGCGAATCCTCAATGCCTTTGCTTGTTTTGACGAGAGTATCTAACTGCATCCGTGTCAGCTCGAGAGCCTTCCTGACCATAACTGCTTCTTTCTGCGACTCGCTAATAGCCTGTCCAAGCAAACGTATTTCGGAAATTAATGCCGGAGATTTTTCATCCTTGCAGGCATGGATTTTTGCACATTCGACTGAACATAAGTACGGTTTCTTCCTAGCTTTAGCGACGGCTTTCCCAAACAGCTTTTTACACCTGAAGTGAGCACATTTGCTACAATTGGCACACTCAATTGTTAGTAACGAATTTACCTCTGATTTTTCGCAGACATAACAAATGATATCGCTTTCATCTTCATACATCATTCAACCGAACAGATCAGTGGTACTTACCACTTATCACGACCGATCAAAACAAATCGCAAATGTGTTGAGCCAATCGCAAACAATGATAGGGCAGTAGGTATCAGTGTGTAATCCCACTCCAGGGTGACCGTCAGCACCAACCACTACTTCAATAGATCGCAGAACGTATTGAGTGATAATGTATTATGCAGATCGTGAATTGTACTGCAAATCTATCATTACCAGAATAACGTCGGTACTTATGTTTTTCAGCCAAACTATATCGTGGACCCCAGCACAACACTTCGCCTTCAAGCAAATCGCAATAGTACGATTTTACTAATCTGATTTCGATCACAATTTACTGTAATAATTTGCACTCCAATTTAGTCACTGCCGATGATTTTCAGTGTTGCCAGACTTATTTATTTGCAATGACAATAATTTTAATTTGCATAAACCATTAAGGTCTGATATTCAGCATTACACAGATTAGATTACTGGGATTAGTAAAATTTTACTGGGTTTTTGAACTATCGAAAAAGTCAGTGAAATGTAAATTATCGTCATGCATGATTGAATGGCAAATATCGTCTGGTTTTATTTTTCATTGGTAATTGGTAATAAAATATAGACCACCCCAAAATTTCAAATAAAAATTCCAGTTTTTCGATTTTTAACAAATTTTCTTAGTTTACTGACTTTCTCGGTAGTCCAAAAACCCAGTAATTTTTACCGAACAGATTGAGTGTGTATAAATGAACAGCTAAAAAACGGTTCAGAATGTACAAAAGGCGACCAAAAGGTCTTAATGCCCTGAAGAACCGGTTATAGATTCGTTGGGTTCTAAACCGTTTCAATTCTCGAAAAGTAGACATCAAACATAATAGTTCACTAAAATACGTTTCCATAAGCTTGGTACAGATGTTTAGATACAAATTGACCATTTTATCGTAAATTTGAGACATCCCGAAGGCTCGAAAAAAGTCATTCGTAGGATCAATCAAATTCAGGACACATGGTTATCCAATTCAATCGTTTCTCAAAAGGTTTACGCTGATGCATTATTCTTGAAATTCCACGATAAAGTGACCACATTATAGCAGATTCCGGAAATTATCTGTAACTCAAAATTTGCCTACCTCCAGGGGCACAGAAACACAGCACCCTTTTCACCCGACCTGACCCAGTGACTCATCGGAATAACTCCGGTCACATGAACATTCCCGAGATTCTTTGGCCACTTTTAGAAACTATATATGTGTACCAGTATACTGACTTGAAATCCGTTTTGTATTCGCTGAGCGGTGAGAGTTTTGATTTTTTATCTTTTACTCAGGCCTATACAGGTTAACGAAGCAGCGTCTGTTATTTTGCTGCCAAATATGTCAGAATCCCTAAAACATATCTGAATTACTCTCAAACTCCGCAATAGACTGGCCCTTAAACAAAAAAGTTGTGAAACCCGACGGGGCACCCCCTAGATATGTGCCTTAGGGTAAGAAAAAAGCTCTATCAACATTTCAACTCAATTGGTTGCTCCACCAGCTGGCGCATTCAGTTTGAAGTTTGTATGGAATGTTAGTTTCAAATATATTGAAAATTGACCTTATGTCACTGTTTTGTTCCGTATACTAGTTAATCGAATCAATTGAGCTCAGAATGACAAATTCACTAGTTGATACCCTAATGAACATAATTGCAGAAGGTTATATCTGATTTTAAGCTCTTTTTCATTACTCTTTCCGTTGTTGAATGTTAGGCTTAGATCAGCACTCCCGTACAGTCACTTATATGCATGCGCCTTGTGCAGCAGCTCGCCCAGCGTCATAGGTGGCTTTGATGCGCTTAGTGGATACCATCAAGATATTCAAAGAGGTACTAACAAATCTAGGGGAAGGGGTGGTAAAATGAACACCTTAAGGATATCATCTTGTTTCTAATAGTAAAACGAGGAATTTGTATAGTTCTATCGCACAACATCAAAGTTAGGGATGTTATCTAAAGCAGGGACACGAATTCAGACTAAAATAGCTAAATTTTCACATATTTTTATCGCTGGCAAAAAAACGATGCAAATGTTCATTTTACCTGCACTATATGGGTAACATGAACATCATGCAAAAAAAGTGAGCGAAACAAATATTTTTGAAAATTTTCATTGCATATTCGAAAATGTATCTATTAAGGATTGTAACCCACTCAAAAAGAAATTTGAAAATATCAGAATTGACATGATATCATAACGATATTCACCTCACTGAAAAACCTGTAGGCCTCCGAGCAAAAAGTTACGTCAGTTCTAATTTTCAGACGTGATTTTCTAAATTCTTAGTTTTCGTTGATATTTTCACTTCAATTGACCTCCGTATCAACCCGAACACACCAAATTATGCTCTAAATCGTCCGTGCATGATAAAAATTCATTGAAATTTGATTTTTCTCGGTAAAAGGCATGGTGTTCATTTTACCACCCCTGTTCATTTTACCACCACTTCCCCTACTTCAGATAGTTAAAACACCAACTTTCTCAATTTTTATAATAATACAACCTTCTTCAATATTGTTCGCTATGGTATCAAGCAGTGTTTTTGACATTCTGGGTTCAATTGAACGCGATCAACTATTTTTCTGAACCAAACAGTAGATGATGTGCTGTTTCCTATATGTTTGAGCAGAAAACCCCATATCAACTTCAAATCAAATGCGCCAGCTCATGGAACGACCAAATGAGCTGAAT
This sequence comes from Aedes aegypti, assembly GCF_002204515.2. Lineage (NCBI taxonomy): Eukaryota > Metazoa > Arthropoda > Insecta > Diptera > Culicidae > Aedes > Aedes aegypti. The sequence continues at coordinate 235,580,615 of NC_035108.1, read as the reverse complement.
TATTCAGGAAGTCTTTCTCTAACCCTAAGGAATAATCCTGGAGGTGCCCCGTGGAATCATATAACTTTTTTTTTCCAAACTAAGATGGGCCAGTCTATTCCGCAAATATATTGGGAAATACAATTTCTCGTCGATTTTAGGGATTTTAAAATGATTCAAATGACTTTTTCTCGATTTTACCACTCGACTAAGGAAGAACCCTAAAACTGAAAATTATTTCTTGTGGCTTGGTTTAAATAAATTGATCAAAAACTCGGACTTTGTTGGATGCATGGCATGTTCGTGCTTCGTATGTTCTCAGATTGTGTCTCTAAAGATGGCAAATCATACGACCACCTTAAAGTTAATGACATCTCTGCATTCGGGAATTACATATAATATTTTCGGATCAAATATAAGTCAGGATTGTTAAACACAAGTTTCGTTACATTTATTATACATAAATCATTTGTGCTTACATCGAATTATAATTGAAACTTAATATCAAATGATCGTTCATCACTACATGGATTCTCAAATAAAACTAAAGTAGTACGGATATCCAGTGCTACTGGCACGAAACAGGATTTGCTCAGCATTCCATAATATCACTATAATCTATATGTTATGCAACCTTATTTTGCTCTCACATTGTACATTAAGGAATACCTTGTCAAACACCGTTAATTGACAATACTTACAAGCTAAGCTAATATAATAAACCGACGATCGCAAAAAAAAGGCATAGTAATGCGACTTCCTCCATCGGACCAAAATTTGTGCAGTACGGGTTTCGAAATCATTGAACTACATAAACTGACTTCAACAAAACTCATCAATCGTTTTCACATGGTGCGGTATTACCAACAACTAAAGTCATATTGCATCTGCGTGAGTAATTTACTTGAAATAACTATTTTAGGCCAGTCTTTTTGTTAGAATACGAACCGCAGTGTGTGGTTTCTCCGGGTCGAAAACTTGTTCTCCATTGACCAGATAATCGCTGTAATCCAGCTTGTAAACTTCCTCGAAATCCAATTTTTCCATTACTCGGGCAGAGAAATGGCTACTACACAGAACGTGTACTAGTTTGATGTTGTTATCCTTCACGTATTGCATGGTACGATCAGTCAGTTTTCCGGCTATTCCCAAGCCACGGTATCTACTGTCCACTGACATGATTTTTACATCCAGCATACGATCAACGTCGGGATACAAATCAAAAATGTTAAAATGTTCATCTACGTAGTCCATCAAAGCCATGATTTTCTTGAACTTGGGATGCTCACAACCATCAGCTAGTTTTGCTGGAGGCTCGTCAGTCTCTTTCTAAAAGTGTGAAATAAAAATGTTGGGTTAGTGAATCAAAGATTCCTAATGCTGTGCAGATATTACCGGCCTGTTTATCAAACCATTTATGTTTACTCCAACGATTTCACCTCGTCCATTTACTGCCTTAAAAGAACAATGTTCGTGAAGATTTTTGGTGGAATATTTTTCTAGTTCCTTGCACTCTCCTAGGTTGACAAAAGTGTTCAAAGGTTCATCCTTAAAAAGAAAAGAAAAACGATTATTATTGATGGAACTTTGACCGACGTGCTAAAAGTAATGACAACAAGAGTTAGAAAACAATAAAAGGGACGACCAAAATAAAAATAGCAATGGCCTGGTACAAAAATGGAGTTTGAAACTGGAATAAAAACTTCAGAGAGGAATTATTTTAAGAATGAGATGATAGACCTGGTGTGTTTTATTTATTCCTATAGGGGTCCACCTCTTCGACCAGTTTTTAGATATATTTAAACATCATCCTAATCGTTAGTATAGTAACATGTCGTATTACAGAATGGTTACAGCTCTAGTTTTATTCCCTTAGGAAAATCTTGTATCAATTTAAAATAAATTTAAAAAAAGACAATTTACACCGTCTTCAAAAGCTGCACAGACTGGAGGATCACTACCATTAGGCAACGAACAACACGGAACGTTTGACGAAAAGTTCCCACAGTTTAGAACGGGAATCGAATCCACACCTCGTAGCACAATACGTCAATCGTTTGACTGACGCTACTAATCGCATGGCCACGAAATTCACAGTTAAGATCCCTTCGCAAATAATAACTAATCAGAGGTGCGCCTCTTATGAATCATAATTGATTCATTTTCTGAGAGATACAATACATTGCCAAATATCAATGCTTCGTAAACCTACACTTTCATGCAAAAGTTTTGGTTCACCCGCTATGTTTTTAGCGATGATTATTACACACACAATTATTTTGTCCATATCTCTGTGAGAAATGAGTTAATCTTACTCTGTAGGTATTTTAAACATGAACATTTTTTGAACTTTGTTTAGTTAATTTTTACATAAATATTTGACACCCAATAAACATGTCTAATTTTCTCATCATTGGATCGACCAACATTTTAAATAATTGCGTAATTAGAACCGCAATCTTAGTCGCAATTAGGCAAAAAAAACATTATATATCAAATAAGATCTCAGTTTATCTTGTCATAGATAAACAAATAACATGAAGATTGAAATCGATACGGCTTTTGTGTCGGTCGTTTCGGAATAAACCGTGAAAACATTCCAAAAAATGTCAAACTAACGAGTGCCACATCTCTGGCACAAATGTGAAAATTAGGTAGTTAGGTTTTAACGCAAATCGTCTCCGGGTACAAAATTCGTCTGTTAAACGCATATGTAGACTGCTTTGTTGTAGGACGTGTGGAATGCATCACATCCGAATAGTTAAAATCGCCAATAATCTTTACTTAACGTCAATCATTGCCCGGTACTGCATAATCAGGATGAACAGCACTGGCAGATTAATTGTGCCTTCAAACAATCTGGAAATTCTCGGAAATGCCACCGATATGATAGCAAAGTTCCAAAAAGCATGATCTCAAATTTACCCTTTTTCTCAAACAAATTCCACAGGGAAACATCACCGATCGCAGAAGACGCGTTAACTAAAATGAGTGACAGTAAGATTTGTGTAACGCCCTGAGCATATAAATTCTTAAATAATGGTCATGCTTTCATGACTCGGAGTCATGATATCATAAAACAGAAAACTTTATGATTTCATGACTTTTTGTTTATGAATTCGACAACGATTTTTTCCATGTTCTATGTGAAGTTATTTATGTTTAAAAAAAATAATATATTATGACTTTGAATTTTGATTAACAAGCATATAAGTTTTACGTAAATTTGAGTGTGATCGGCAGTTTCTTATTGTCCGACATTTTCTCGAATACCATTTCCCCGAATGCAATTTACTCGAATGACGTTTTCCCGAATGAACAATTTCCCCGAAAATTATTTTTATGAATGTGTCATTTCCCCGAAAAAAAAAATCGTAATGTATTTGACATACTGAAAGCTCTTCATGATGCAGCTGCCAAAAAGTATTTAACGTGCTAGCTGATGTAAGACTAGATGAAAATAGATTAATTTGTTATAAAATCCATGTGTTTAAAGTAACAGATGGTCAAATAATGTGCCACGTGCATTTGACTCAACACAACTTAGTTTTTTTTTTGTGATAGCCTGATGAAAAAAGCGAGCACAAGATAGGCAGTTAGTTTCATTGGAAGCGGTATCTTCGGAGTATAGATATTTGGCTTATGGATATTTGACTGAATGAACATTCGACTTAGTTTTGCCTTATTAGAACAATAGTCTGTTCTTTATATTTATTCTGTTCCAATATTTAGTGGCACTTAGCTGGTCATGCAATATGTCTTCTAGGTTAAACGTAATTTCATTATACTTAGTGACAATAGCTATAGTGAGTCCATTGACCCTTAGAATCTATTATATCTTGCACTAAATAATTAAATCTCGAGTCTCCCTTCTATATATTTTTAAAAGACAACATGATTCTTTATTGATTTGCTTACAAGCAATATCAGTTTCCCAGATAAAAATCTTATTAAAATATTTGTATGTCTTGGAAAGAAGTCGAACGTATTTTTTCCGAAACGTTCCTAAATAGGTCATCTAGCCGAAAACGTCAAATACAGAGAGCATGTTAGTAATGAAAACTGAAAATGCTAATAATCACTAATTAAATAGAAAAAATGTCTTTCTGAAAAAAAATCTCAACTAGGAGTAAATCGAAAGCATTGGAAATGTTGGATCAAAATATTAAAATCTGTAGTATCCGTTCTTACAATGACATTTGAAGTAATAGCATATAATTACCAGAAAAATCTGATTAATCCGTAGGCTGTGTTGATGCCCAGTACTTCAGTGTGTTCTGAACACCTTGAGATTAATAATTTTCATAGTACACTTTTCGAGCCATATGAAGCTTCATGGATAGGAATAAGAACGTTTAATGAGAATTGATTGAGTATAGACTGTAGTAGATTTTGTGGATCATAAGGACCTTAATTCCAGGACAATTTGGATGACTTTCAATATCTAATATCTTGTCAAAATTTGTGGTCATGTCTGTGAGGGCTTAATGAGTGCTGTAAAGCACTAAACGTAGACACCACACGCTTATAATAATTTATGGACCTATGTAGATAATGGCCAAAATCTCAGAATGTTCTGGAGGCCTTAACATTGTTCTAGGTTAATTATACATTTCTGAATCCCTTGGTGCATTGTAACTTATTACAAATAACTAGCCTGTACACTTTTTATGTGGAAACATTTCATTTCCAAATAATAAATGCGATCTAAAAGAAAGTTTATGTGATTTTTACCCTAGCTGACCCAAAGATGTTCTGGAATAACTTTGTCAACAATACTCCAAATGTATACTTTCCAGGAGTGAAAAAGTGCGCGGTCCGTTAGTAGTGTTTGATCTTTCGACCTTGACGCTTGCTCCTACGGGGGCGAGCGATGAGGGCAGGATCAAACATGTCGCGCGTCGGACGAGTAAAGTGAAAAAGTGCCGCGTTCGATTAGTCCTTATAGGTATATATGATTTTTCAACAAACTATGAATGGTTCGTCACTGTGAGTGTCGACATAAACTCTGATTCATGAATTATTAATATTTAACTTTTTTTTTCAAAACACCCCTTTCTTTTTACCTTTATTTTTGTAATTAAAATAACTTTGAATGGTTCGACACTACAAGTGTAGACTTCCGAAAGGTTCACTTTATTCAACAAACTTTGGATGGTTCGTCACTGTAAGTGTCGGCATAAGAACAGGAGTGTTAGGAATGTTACATTTAGGTATTTGTTCAACAAACTTTGAATGGTTCGTCACCTCAAGTGTCGGCATAATTATGTTTATATCTCACAAATAATTATTTATCATGGTCTAATCGCTTATCAAAGTGAATCCTGTGACCCAACGATCCTCCCCATTAACAAACATCCCTCCCAGGTCTCCAAATAGCAAAGGTTACACACTAACATTCCTTCCCTCAATCCCACCTGACTGCAAGGACGTGGCCGGCGCCGTTATTGACCCTGTATAAATTGAGGCACTGAATTATGCACACTGAAGAAGATTATGGCCAATCCCAGTCAAACTTCTAGTTGATTCTTTGTGCATTTTCACTGACTTCGGTCAATCACGGAATAGCAACCATTGATATGTGTAGTCAGTCTAAGCTAAGCTAAGCTAATACTCCAAATGTATACTTTCCTATTACACATGGAACTACATCAAATAGTGTAGCAATCCTTAAAATTTAATGAAAAAATATTGAGTTATGCTCAAATACGAGCAATTTGAATTTTGCATGTCAGCCCCGTAGCCTACGGGTTAAATAACCATCACGCTAGCTAAGATCTCTTCAAAAAAAATTGTGTGCTGGATGCTTGATGGTTATTGATATATTTGTGTATAAAGAACAGTATACTAATAAAAGAAGGGCAAATTTCTGATGAAATCAGTACTGCCATGAATCGCAAGTCAGTCCCATCTGCATTTTTGTCAAAATTGAGTTGACTTCAGCTTTCACCATATCTTCCAATGCTCTTTCAGCTGTACTAATGAGATAATATGATTTGTTCTGTAAAATTAGGGAAAAAACACCAAGCAGGATTGCCCCATAATGAAAAGTAACCGCAAATCAGTCCCTTTGCAGATTTTTACACCGTGTAAAGCAACAGAAAACCGTGTTTCGATCATCTCTATATTTTTCTCGGAAAAATATCGTAGTGAAAAGCAAATTGTAATAGTTTCATTGAAATTTGATCATGTTCCAATCCTCTGGAATTTTTTGAATCTTTGAATGAGCTTCATAATCCATTTTCTCAATGCCTACTTGTTATGGGATACTGACTTGCGATTCACGGCAGAGAAACAGCTGCAAGCAGAGCAATATTAATACATAGCTTCAAATACGATGATAAGAAGGCGAGATTTACTTTAAAATCATCAACTATTTTGATGCCAACGACTATTAGACCAGTAATATAAGGAAAAACTACCTATGTTCTAAAGAAGGGATATTTATAAAATTGAAAACAAGCCTTCATGCGTAACGAATTGTAGCTCAAAAAGAACAACCATCTGCTTTTGTTTTAAGAAACAGAAACTACTAACGCGGAAGTAATGATCGAAATGATAGCCTGAATCCGGTGTGCTGAACTGTCAAATGCGTCCCAAGTCAACTCAGTGACTCATTTATTATTTCTAAGTTTTCATGCACTGCATCTCATTTGCTTTGAATCCTGCAAACTTTATTTTATAGTTCTGCCGTTGTCAGTTCAACCAGATGTTCGGACAAACGACATTAAGCATCAGATTTGTGCATTTTTATTGCGCTTCTTAGTTTAAAAAAGTTTAAGTACAAAATTTTATTTTTAACATATTTTTGAAAGTAGACATGCCAGTAAAAACTGTCATCGATTTCCGTTCCAAATATCACATTTTTCAACGATTTGAAAACAGTCATTATCATCGACTGTGAAAAAGCAGTGCTAACGTGTTCATTTTTTATATTCCTTGAAGCTCACGGTGGTGTTCTTGGCTCACCACAGCGGATTTACGAAAGTGCTTCCTAATTGCCTATTTTTACAATTTATTTTCGTAAGGTAAAAGGTATCTTTAAACGAGATTGAGTTTTAAAATACATAGTCATCATGTTCTGGAAATTCAAAATCCGAAAGTTTTATACAGGTATGTTTTTCAGGGAGAACAGTCCCTAAAAATTGCTAAAATTTAAAAGGATTGTCCTTACTTAGCAAGTATTTGTAATGAATAAATAAAAATAAAATTAAAAATAGTGATTTTCAAGAACCTTGTAGCACAAACCTCAACCAAACTAAAACTTTAAACTTGCTCCAATCATAAAACCGTGTTCGACAAAAGAAGGTAGAATTTAATAAACTACTATGTAGAGGTATTTCCGATAAGTTTTAATGTTCCGTTCATTAGTTATGAAATTTCAAAGCTTGAAAATAGTCCAAAAACACATAATTGATTTGAAGCACATCTAAATTTTCTCAAAATTGACTGAAATTTTCACCAGAAGTTCATTTCGACTTGAAAAATCAAAATATTGGTTGACTGAGGAACTTCCAGACATTTGAATAGCCCAAGTAACCACTGGCCCGCTAATTCGCCTTTTTGGCCTTATAGGGCTATTATATGGCTAATATATGGCATGTCAGCTGTATAATAGCACTTTATTAGCACGCAGGGCGAAATAAAGCGCTATTTGGTTACTTGGGAGGTATATTATGTAGTTTCTAAGGTTAAATAAGTTTGAAGTGTTATCAGAAAATTAACATTTCTTCGCAAACATGTTCACCTAACTTCTATAAGCAAATTCATGCCGAAAAAAACACTTGTTATTGCTTTGGATTTCGATTTCTAGACAAACAGACTCATGAAACAAGGGTTCTAGTAGCTCCTTAGAAAAAATAAAACTCTAGTGCAACATGAATTTTCTTTTCTTATTTATACATCTTCACTTGACTTCTACAATTAATTTTATAGCAAAAAAACTATTGCTTTGAATTTTGAGCTTCATACAAACAGGTTACAAAAAGGGTTCTCCGTAGTTCCGTCAATTTTATGAAGAAAAAAAAGTACAAGACATTGCTTTGAATTTTGATTTACAGGCAAACGGGACCAAGAAAAAGGGTATGTCCTTTTAAAAGAATATAACTCACTACGACTCTGTATAATATTTTTTTTCTCTGAAATACATTAACTTTAAGCAATCAAATAGTAGAAGAAAATCAAAAATCGGTTCGTTATAAAGTTATAATTTTTCAAATTCGTTTGGTAATTTTTTCGTGGTAGCCCCATATTAGTGGGAGATCCCCCAGTACCGGACACCTAAGCCACTAAATTGATTTTTTAAAAACTATTTATTAATTGTATGTGGTCTTGGTGCCCATTTATGATAAATATTATCATTTTGATAGCATACAAAAATACACTTGGAAAAATAAATATGAATTTTGACATTGTATTTTGATGATGTATGTTAGTACCAAATTGACCTATCATAAAAGATGGCTTCCGATGCCGGCCACGATCTGGAAATGCCTCGAGTTCTGTAAATTTGTATATCACTGAATGTTTTCACTCCAGGATTTTTATTTTAGTGCCAATTCAATGCATTTGCTCGAGAGTAATTTGAGTTTTACTTAGTGTGCAAGTAATTTATCAAAAAACCTCTTGCATATATGTCGAAAATCAACACAATTTACGTGTTGTTCTGAATTATCATTCTTCTTATTTCTATTGCCTCTTCTATACCATGATCGATGAAACCCATGAAAAATGAATACATTTTGAGACATTTGTGGAAAAAATACAAAGACATCATGTAACAAATCAAGCTGTCCGAAACTGGGGGACAGGGGGTACTAGACCAAATTGTAGTTTGACCATGTTTAGTTTAAATATGGTACAAAATACATTCATACTTTCAAATTTTGATTATATTCGATCACACTTGCGTGATCCAAATTTGTCATTAATTTGTCATTAATAAGACTCAAATTTAGGGCGATACGTCAAATTTTAAACAATTTTCAAACATCTCTACTTTTTTAAATAGGCATGCATATTTCAAGGATGTTTTATTCTACGCAAACATTACTCTCCATAATAGCTTCCTTTTCTTCAAATACACCATCTTAATTGGATTATGGTTTCTCAAAGTTTCGACTTTGTCCGGTACTGGGGGATCTCCCCATACTCTTTTTCTGGCTACAATTATGTTTAGTATTTTTCTTTTGAATATCTACACTAGAAATGTCGAATCATGAAACAAAATCAAAAAATGATTGCATAGCGACACTGAAATATTTTTTCACAGATTAGGTAAGCATTCCAAATGGGAGCCCCCCATTCCCCATTTGTCTTGCTACGACTCTGTTTGGTATTTTTCACTGCATGGCTAACATATGAGCTCTGAACCAGTGTAACGCTCTTTTTTAAGGAAGAATTATTTTCACTCCCCCCTTAAAACTCTCTTTTCCTTGCTACGTCTATGTGGAACATATTTATTTATTAGTTGAAGAGTGAAGCTTCATGACCGTGAAAACAAATTTGAAATCAAATGAATAGTTCTAGATTAATGGCTGTTCAAAATTATGTGTAACACTAATTTTTAGCAATGATTCCTGACAGTTAATGCATTTCATATATTGTCTCTGATGTTTTTTTTTAACATTAAGTTTTTATCTAGAGCAGTGCTGAAAAGCGTCAATGTAAATAGAGAGTATCGCACGACTTTTACAAAGATGTTTCTCTCACTGTCATCGGACGGTGAGACAATGACAGAGGTTTTCTTCAAATTTTCTTTCATTTTTCCATCGATACGGCTTGTGACGGAATTGTAAAATATACGATTTTTAGTTCATTTTCTGGTATGATTGTTTATATTGCTGGAATCATGAAAGGGTATCTGCTTAACTTATCAAACTCAATTGTTTTCCGAAGTTCTCCAAAATAAAAATTTTAAAAGCAAAACAACATTACAATTGCTCTCGTGAAAATCCCGTCATTGCGACCTGACGATGTGAGCTCATGAAATAAAGCTTCGCCCCGTGACAGTGAGAAGACTGGTTTCGTCAGTGTCACAAGCCGGTCATGATTCTTAACAGCCCTGATCTAAAGACACCAAACCTTATTTAACAAATGTCTTAAAACCTTTTTCATCGTGACAACATGTCTTTAAGGTTTCAAATAAAAAGCATATGTATGTTGAGTTTTGGAAGTATTAGCGTAATTCGACAATTGTTGAACAGTTGATTTTTCTCGCCGAATGCCGAACAGCCCATGCTTTTTTATAGGGTGTTCAACAAATAGCGAGCAATTAGACTGTTCAACAATTGGCGACTAATCCTGGGAGAAATCTTACATTGCAAATAAAATGAAAAATATGTGATTACAAACGTGTAATCGGCCATCACGGAATTATGTGTCTCTAGTAGATTTGGGGACGCTGAATCTGGTGCCGTTCTCAGAAATATTCCAGCACGTCACAATATTTAGCAATAGGTCGTCAACGTTGTTGAAAACACTGGTTTCAACATGCTTACAATCTCTATATGAAATAATTCTCCGTTTCTCTCATATGGCACAATACAATACTTTGACAAATTTTGAATTTTCAACAGTCAATATCTCAAAAACTAAACGTGCTACGATATTTCTCAATAGATTCAGCAACCCCTTATTAAATAAATAGCGGTATTTGAGTGCTTGAGACAAAAACGTGTTCCGCAGTGTAATTTGACAAAAAAAAAAAAAAACAATGATTTTGCTTACCTTCTCTAGTTTGTATCTTCAAAACTTTAAACATAGATAAAAACGACTTTTAATATTTTTAAGGGAATCATTCAAGAAATTCGAATATTATTTTCTTTTAGATTATGTTTAGATACTTATACTATCTCTTACTCGATATTTCGTATCTCGATATGAGTTAGAGAACCATATTAAAAGTTGGTTTTCATGGCTACCTCGATAGCAGAAGAAACTTCTTCGTTTTCTTTTTTCTTCTTCTTCTTCTTCTTCTTGGCATTACGTCCTCACTGGGACAGAGCCTGATTCTCAACTTATAAGCACTCTCATAGTTATTAACTGAGCGCTCTCTTTGCCAGAGTTGCCATTGTCTCATTCGTATATCGTGTGACAGGTACGACGATACTCTATGCCCAGGGAAGTCAAGGAACTTTCCATTATGAAAAGATCCTGGACCAACTGGGAATCAAAGCCAGACACCTTCAGCATGGCTTTGCTATGTAGCTGCGGACTCCAACCACTCGACTAAGAAAGGTTCCACTGAAAGAAACTAGAAATCCTGAAAATTATCAAAAAAATGAAACATGCTTATTTGAGGCTGAAATTTTAAACAGCTTATATGGAATATTGGGTGAATAGTAAAAAACTGACAATAATTTCATTGCAAATACATTTTGAGGCCCATGCCTCATTCTAATGTTACATTTAACAATGTGACGAAACAACTTGTTATGTTTTACAAATTTTCAAAAACAATCTCGTCGATTTCATTGAATTGATCGAGAGTATTTATGATTTGAAAACGTTCCACGGAATTAACTCGAAATCGTCAAAAATGCGAATGCTACTAATGTTTAGTAATGGGCAGTACGTTATAGAGTCCTATATCCAAAACATTTTCTTTTTTTCGTCTGGTTGGGTAGAGCGTGGAAGGAGAAGCAATAATTCTATGTTTGTCCTCATGGAAGCTCGAGATAACGAACTTTATAAAACATTAAAATCAATAGATGTCCCAGCCATCCCATATATTTGTGTAACTTTTTTTTTTTAATGAGCGTCAATATGTTCAAAAACAGTATATATTGAAATGATTTGCAGAACATCGAGCAATTAAAGAAAAATGCATGGTAATAGCAAATTTTGATATGGATTAAAAATATATTGATTTGATAGACATAAGAGAACAAAGATCTGGAAATGATATATAACATGATTGTTTGAATATCATATTGAGCTTTTGTAAGATCTAATCAATAGCAGCGAGCTATCTACAAACATCAAATTTTGCAATAGCTCGGATGTTCCTGATATTATTTTTAATTATGTTATCTCTTATGTCAATCAAGCCAATATCACGTTTTGATTATCAGTTCTTCGCTTCTGCTGGGGTATACAAGCGATTTTATAAATTAGGTTAACTGAAAAATGGGTTATGAGTGTTCTGGAAACTTGTTTTAGACTGCTGAAAGGAAATTCTTTCACCTTTCAGCACCAAACGCAACATGATCCACATTCAATTACATTTTTTATCGCAAAATCCAAAATGTCAAATACATATCACTATTTATCACAAAATTTATTTACGGAATCTGCTACATTAGTTTCAACTGAAATTCAATCAAAGCTGAAACCTGATTGCATTTTCACCGGCAATGTACGAACATGCATCATTGCGGTGACAGCCATTTGAAAGCAGCATCCCGCCGAGATTTCCCATCAAAGCGTTAAATTTATTCCGAACTAATCTCTTCAGCATGCATAATATGATACATACTCATGAATTATTCAGCAAGCATCTCACTTTCCATGCCTTCGCAGTAAAACCCTACGTTTTCCCACTCCCACTTTCCAGCTATGTAAGTATACAAAGTGACTATCTCGTTTTCCTCGTTTATGGTACCGGTCTGTGCTGTACATAAGACTTCCCGGTTGTGGTTCCGAACGACATTGCTAACGAGCGTCAGATTTTCCAAAGGTGTTCTTTCGGTCGAACAGGTGGAGGGAAGTAAAGGAGAAGTAAATGCCACAAAATGGAATAAAAGTCATCTGTCTGTTATCTCACCTTGAAGAAGAACTTTTTCAGCAATTTCAGGACATCCTCGGCGTCGTCTTCCGTAATTAACTCAATCGAAATGTTCGTGTCAACCTCATCGAGTGGTAGGGTAGAATCGTCAGTGGAGCTAGGCTTGACTATCGCCCCCTTTGCATCGCTGCTAACGGTCGACATCTTCGAAGCCATACGACCCAACGGTGGAAGTAACTCCGATAGCTAAAGAAAAGAGGAAAATTGAATTATATTCGCTCATTCATTGTCTTGATTTGTGTTATGAAAAGATTGAGGTTTGACTAAAAATAGGTGAAGCCATGCAATCTGTTATGTTGCAATTAGTGCACCGAAATATAATATTTTTAATAACTGGATTAATAATTAGACTATTATGTTAAAGTAATAGCACAGCTGTGAACTAGGGCGATTTAAAATTTAAAAATGTTTGAAAATCCAATCTCCCATATCTTTCTTACCATTTTTATCATAAAAATAGTGTTCTGTGGAATTTTCAGCATTTTCGGTGGTCATTTAAAGGTGGCCCAAAGACAAAGTAGGTTTATATGGAAATAGTATGGAGAAATTTTGAAAAATGTTTGAAACACGTTAGTACTGTAATTTCAGCTTAAACTTATCATCCCATAGTGAAAACTCATTCTTCAAATCCTAATGAAGGATGCTGCTGAAGAAACAAATACTTTTTGAGCAATTTTTGTTTGTGATTGTTGTACATGTTTGTAAGGCTATAATCCCATATGAAGCTAAATAATAGCAAACAAACTCATGAATAACTCTTTTCCTGTCCGTCGGATTGAATTGCTCTCTTTAGCAAATTTCTTTATTACGGTTAGAAGAATGAGTTTTCACTACGGGATGATGAGTTTATACTAATATTCCAGTACAAACGTGTTTAGAACATTCTTCAAATGTCGCATGGATGCTAAATGCATGATTTGCGGAGGTTCTTCTCACGCTAAGGACGTCTGTCCTGTGAAAGAAGGTACCAGAAAGTTTGAATGCGCCAATTGCAAGGGCCCTCATAAAGCTAACTTTTGGGAATGCCCTTCACGCTAAAGAGTCATTGAGGCTCGTGCCAGGCAGATGAAAGATAATATCCGTTACGATAACGGTCGTTTCCGGAATTTGCCTGGTAGAGTATCGAACAATGCTCATTTTTCAGTTAACGATCGCTTGATTAGGAATCATACCCACCAGGAAGATCATAATCATGCTCAATCACAAACAAATTTTAATCCGTCGGGTAGCCATTCGAATCTTTCAATTTCGAATGTACCTACCCACGGAAAATCCTTTGCTGATATCGTAGCAGGTAATTTGAACTCCTCCCCTGTTCGTACTATGAGTACCCATTCTACTTGTTTCAAATCAAATGGAAAAAACCCTACCGCCACAGGTAATTCCTACTCCGCTTCTTCGTCTACCGAAAATTCCAATGGGAAATCATCAGATGTACCCACTTCAAGTGATATGTCTGCCTCTGATTTTAATTTTCTAACTGAACAATTGAATCTAATGATTGATGCAATGTTCAAAGCCACCACTATGACTGAAGCAGTCCAAGTAGGTGTAAAATTTACAAATCAAATTGTAATTGGATTACGTTTTTCTAATGGATCCAAATAATAATTTAAATATTTTAAATTGGAATGCTCGTACTCTGAATGGTAAAGAGGGCGAGCTGTTTAATTTTCTTACAGCTAATAACGTGCATATAGCAGTTATTACCGAAACTTATTTAAAACCTGGATCCTAACTTTTTTGTATATCGTAATGATCGACTTGATGGGGCATGTGGGGGAGTTGCAATAATCATTCATAGGCGTATAAGACATCAGCTGTTTTCGTCATTTGAAACTAAAGTTTTTGAAACTTTAGGTGTTTCTGTTGAAACACAGCTTGGTAAATATACTTTCATAGCTGCCTATTTGCCTTTTCAATGCTCTGGGCAGCAAGTTAATTTGCTCCAAACTGATTTGCGAAAATTGACTCGCAATAAGTCAATTTTTTTTGTCATTGGTGACTTTAATGCCAAACATCGGTCATGCAATAATTCTCAAAGTAATTCCAACGGCAGAATTTTATTTGATGAGTGCTCTTCAGGATATTTCTCAATTCAATACCCTGATAGCCCTACATGTTTTTCCTCTTCTAGAAATCCATCTACGATTGACTTGGTCTTAACCGACTCTAGTCATCTTTGTAGCCAATTAGTTACTCATGCTGATTTTGATTCTGATCATGTGCCTGTTACATTTCAAATATCCCATGAAGCGATTCTCAATCCTATCAGCTCCACTTTTAATTATTTACGAGCCGACTGGATTATGTATGAAACGTATGTTGACTCTAATCTTGATGTTAACATTTCTTTAGAAACTAAACTTGATATTGACAATGCTCTTGAAACTTTAACAAATTCCATTGTTGAAGCAAGGAGCATTGCAATTCCAAAATGTGAAGTAAAATTTGAATCCGTGCTTATAGACGATGATCTTAAACTCTTGATCCGTCTTAAAAACGTGAGGAGAAGGCAATTTCAACGCACTCGCGATCCTGCTATGAAAATTATATGGCAGGATTTGCAGAAAGAAATCAAGAAACGTTTTGCAGATTTAAGAAACAAAAATTTTGAAAATAAAATTTCTCAATTTGACCCTGGCTCTAAGCTCTTTTGGAAATTATCTAAAATCTTGAAAAAACCTCAGAAGCCAATACCGGCATTGAAAGAGGAAAACAAATTATTACTAACTAATTGCGAAAAAGCTCAAAAACTTGCTATGCAGTTTGAAAGTGAGCAAAAATTCAAAAATATGAAAGCTCCTGGCGATGATGGAATTTTCTACATCCTCATCAAGAAACTTCGAGAAAGTAGCTTATCGTTTTTAGTTGATATATTCAACAAATGTTTTCAATTAGCATATTTTCCTGACAAATGGAAAAATGCTAAGGTTGTTCCAATTTTAAAACCAGACAAAAATCTAGCAGAAGCTTCTAGCTATCGTCCAATCAGTTTGCTTTCCTCCATCAGTAAACTTTTTGAAAAGGTTATTTTGAACAGAATGATGGCCCACATCAACGAAAATTCAATTTTTGCCAATGAACAGTTCGGATTCCGCCATGGACATTCGACCACTCAGGAACTCTTACGTGTAACAAATTTGATCCGTTCCAATAAATCTGAAGGCTATTCTACTGGTCTTGCTCTTCTAGACATAGAAAAAGCATTCGACAGTGTTTGGCATGAAGGTTTGATCGTAAAATTGAAAAACTTTAATTTTCCAACATACATTGTTAGAATAATTCAAAGTTATCTGTCAAATCGTACACTTCAGGTTAATTATCAGAACTCCAGATCTGAAAGACTTCCTGTAAGAGCTGGTGTTCCTCAAGGCAGCATTTTGGGACCAATATTATACAATATTTTCACATCTGACTTACCTGAGTTACCTCAGGGATGTCAAAAATCTTTGTTTGCGGATGACACAGGCCTCTCCGCCAAAGGACGAAGCCTGCGTGTCATCTGTAGTCGATTGCAAAAAAGTTTAGATATTTTTTCTTCATACTTGCAAAAATGGAAGATTTCTCCTAATGCTTCCAAAACTCAACTAATAATATTCCCACATAAACCAAAAGCTCTTTATTTGAAACCTTCAAGTAGACATGTTGTCACGATGAGAGGGGTTCCAATAAATTGGTCAGATGAAGTTTAGTATCTAGGGCTCATGCTAGATAAGAATTTAACTTTCAAAAATCACATTGAGGGCATTCAAGCCAAATGTAACAAATATGTAAAATGTCTCTATCCACTTATTAATAGAAAATCAAAACTTTGTATTAAGAACAAGCTTTTGATATTCAAACAAATTTTCAGGCCAGCCATGTTGTATGCTGTACCAATATGAACTAGCTGTTGTAATACCAGAAAGAAAGCTCTGCAGAGAATTCAAAATAAAATTTTGAAAATGATTCTGAGGCTTCCTCCCTGGTATAGTACCAATGAGTTACATAGAATATCCAATGTTGAAACATTGGAACAAATGTCAAATAAAATAATTAATAATTTCAGGCAACAATCGTTACAATATTCTATTGCCACGATTAATGCGTTATATGTTTAGGTTAAGTTAGGTTAAGTATATTGAAAACGTTTTTTTTTTTTCTCTTATAAGCAGGTGAAATCAACTCACCTGTAAAAAATCTGAACTGCTACGGCAAATGAAATGTAATATGTTGTTAACAAAATGTTAATAAAATCTTAGATTTGTTTTACCAAATTAGGATGATAGTGTTGTCTAATAACACAGAACACCTAGATATAAGAAATAATGAATGTAATGTTTGGAATGATACTAATAAAAAAATTAAAAAAAAAAAAAAAAACGTTCTTCAAAATTTATCCATACTAATTTCCATATAAACCAACTTTATCTTTGGGCTACCTTTAAATCACCACCTAGAAAGCTGAAAATTTCACAGAACACTATTTTTATGGTGATGATAGTAAGAAAGATATGGGAGATTTGATTTTCATAGTTTTTAAAAGTTTTAAACAGCTCTAGTGAGAAACATGCTAATCAAATCATGAATAATACAGTACAATAAATCATAAACTGTTATTCTTTGTGAACATGCTTTTCTAGTTAAACTTTTTAGGTTGATACTTGTAATGCTGGTTCGGTCCAATTCCAAGCGAGGTGAAAGCTTTGTTCTAAATACTGTCATGTCCAAAGTTCTTGGGAAAGTTTTGGTAAAAACACAGAAAATAGATGGAAAGTGCGGATGAAAAATGTGTACTTGTTCTTGTTGATGGCATGGAATTACATGTATACTATGTAACCTTTTGGTATTGACACTTTCAGAAACATTAACAGTTATAAAATGTATATTCAGTTAGAAAATGTATATCTTATTGAAAATCATCACACAGAATAAAAAACATTGGAATTAAAAAGTATCAACGGTTGTGGATGTAACAGGTGATTGGACATCTCAGACACGAATGCCATGACAAATGGTAAAGTGTCTTAAATAAAACATAATAATAATAATAATAGTATATTGGACAGTGAAATTCGAATACATCGCCTCTAATTTAGGGTATTTGACAAATATCAGCTTTTTGTCTGACTAAAAAGTTAACTCTCCACATCTCGATGTTCTATATCTCAATATCTGGTTGATTTTCGTTCCCGATTTTCTCTCCGTATGTCGATATGCCCATTATCAAAGGTTACTAGGAACGATTTGATTTATTCAAAACAGGTCGGGAACACGAAGTGACGTCTGATTATTATTTTATTCTGTTTATTATTTTCCTGCTTACGGAGTGGTTTTCAATCTAGTATTCATTACAAGTGCGTTCTTCTAGATCTCTCTCTATCTCGATGGTCCCTTCAATATCGAGATGTGGAGAGTCGACTGTATAAGGCTACTAATTCAAAGGAAATCTGAGATATTCAAACGGATTTTCATTAGGCGTTATTATCAGAAGAAATAAACCATCAAAATTTGGTTCAAAGTTAGGGTAAGTGTTCCCTTAGTTGTGGGTGTTCCTATAGTTGCGGTAGTGCCGTTTTCACTGATTTTATTACATTACCCACAGAACCGTCAATGCCAATCGACGTATTGGCTTGTTAATACACGGAATAGTTGAAAAGAGCGTTCAAATTGCTTTAAAACTGATGAAATATAACTAAAATTGCTAAAACTTTACTTGCTTGTACCAATAGTTGCGGTAAAGTGTTCCTGTAGTGGAGGATCCCATAAGAAAACAACGGATACCGCAACTATAGGAACACAAATTAAAAATATACCGCAACTAAAGGAGCAGTGTACTAATAGTGGAGGTATTGTTTTTCACTGACATGCCGTGGATTACTGCGATGAAATCATTTTTCTTATTAAGTCAATGGTTATTACTTCCCGTTACAACATTAACATGTACATTAATTGCGCATCTTGAATTTAGGCGGATAAATGAAGTTCAATCGTGCTTAGTACCTCCACTATTGGTACATCTACCCTAGTATGTTTAGTTATTTGTAACCTCTTGGTAGAGTTTTGAATGACTATTTCAAATAGATCAATTAGGCATTTTAATAAATACAGATGAGTATGTTCAAATAATTTCAATGACACGTAATGCCTTACACCGCTCGAGTCTTTGTGAAAAACTTTGGTAACATGTAAGTGCAATGTGTCATTGAAAACATGCTCAACGGTATTCGCATTATTCTAGTTAAAATTAGTGTTTCAATGGTTATAACTCAAAAAGGGCGTAACTCCAAATTTAGCTTATTTTGTCGTTCAAAACTCCACCAAGACATTACAAATTATTAAACAAACCAACTTTGAGCCAAATTTCAAGAGTATATTTCTTCTGATAACACTGCGGAACACAATTTTGTCTCAAGCACCAAAATACCGCTATTTACTCAAATAAGGGTTGCTGAATCCATCGCCGTTTTTGAATATGTCATAGCATGTCTAGTTTTTGAGATATTGGCTGTTGAAAATGCGAAATTCGACTATTTCAACCAATTTGTATGCAAGACTGCCAGTTTGTATTACTTTCGATGCTCAAACGTTATTTTTTGAAGGTTTAGAAAAGTATTGTATTTAGCTTTGGCGACCTGAAGTTAAAAATTGTGACGTACTGGAACATTTCTGAAAACGGCATCAGATACAGTAATCCTAAATCTACTAGAGGCACATAATTTGATCCTTGTGACACGCGAAAATGTTACTTTTGTTACGCTGTGTAATCAGAGCCTATGGAAATCCGTTTGAATATCTCAGATTTCCTTTGAATGAGTGGACTTATACAATCAAAGAGGCGTAACCTCAAAACAGGCCCTAGTTTGTTTTTTTATTTGTCCCGGGCATGCAACTTAGCTTTAGTAAACGACTGGTTAGCACAGATTGGATGGAAATGTTTTTCTGATAATAACGGTGAGGGGAGCACCGTGGTCAACCATCATTCTGTTAACCTTCCGGTCGTCGCGAGAATTTTTGTAACGCGAGTAGTCGCGCGTTGTACTTTGTACAACACCCTTGGTTTTGCGAATATCCCAGGATTCTGACCACTTAGAAAGATGACGTCTTCGGCAAAATTGTTCAGTAGCTCAAGGGCTATCATTGTTTTAGCCAAGAAATTTTGGATTTTGCCACTAGGCGGCGCTAGTGAGCATGAAGCTTGTATTTCGCAGATCTCAGGATCCTGACCACTTAGAAAGATGGCGTCCTCGACAAAGTTGTTCGCTAACTCAAGGACTATCATTTTTTGAGCTAGTCGATTCAAAATTTTGGCGACGCTAGTGAGCATAAAAAAAATGTTTCGCAAATATCTCAGGAGCCTGATCACTTAGAAAGATCGTGTCTTCGGTAGAGTTGTTCAGTAGCTTAAATTCTTTCTTTGTGTAGTCCTTAAAGTTCAAGATTTTGTAAACTAATGATAGTCTCTGAGATTCTGAACAACTTTGCCGAAGGTGCCTGTCTAAAAAGTCAAGATCCTGCAGTATCCGTAAAACAAAAATTTCATGCTCATTAGCGCCGTCTGGTGTCAAAATGTCCTATTTCTTGGCTCAAATAATGATAGCCCTTGAGCTACTGAACTACTTTGCCGAAGACACTATGTTTCTAAGTGGTCAGGCTTACCCGTAACGCGGGTAGATCACCTTTTCGAGGTGCGTTACGGGGTAAGATCTACCATATTGTACTCTTGTTGTATCTGTTCTTGTGAATACTTATAAGTTAGGGTCGGAAGAGTATAAGAGAGTATCAAGCCACTAAGACCCACCTATTTGTCCTAGATGATGAGGAGGTCGAAGTGGAAAAATGGCTCAATCAGCATCTGAGGTTGGTTTCAACTTATGAGACAATTTCTTTCCGAGTTCAAAAGTTTATCTTTCGATATCTAGGAGGGAAACGATTCCGAATCAGTGGAGTAGCAGACCTCTTAACTTCTAAAATAAGTTTTTTGTTTCAAGGAATCTAATTGTCTCATGCGATGAAACCTGTTCACAGTTTCAAAAAACGACTTTGAACCTTATAAGTAGAAGCAATAATTTGATATGCTAGAGTACCGATGCATGGTCAACATCAGTATCATTCAACCAGCTTAGTGGCCGAACCAGATTAAGGGGCGCGCTTTTGAGAGTTTAATGGTGACAAACTGTTTTCTCCAAAAGGTATAAATAGCGGTATCTTTTTCTAAAAAGGCTCTATGCAAAATAGTATATTATATTTGTATAAAAAACGACTACTTCATTATTTCTCAATAGTAATGGAGTAGAACGACATGCACTAAACAAAGGACACGGGTATACCACAAAAGATCAAAGAAAACTGGTCGCAGTGGTTCATCCCGGACAGAAAAAAAGTTGGACAGGGGAGTTGTGAACATGCAAGTACCGTTCTGTCCATAAAAGCATAACGGTCCCATATGGAACAGCGCTCAAAGTTTGAAGTTTGTCTTCTCATGCAAATGTGCCCGTTATGCTTTTATGGACAGAACGGTACTTGCATGTTCACAACTCCCCTGTCCAACTTTTTTTCTGTCCGGAATGAACCACTGCGACCAGTTTTCTTTGATCTTTTGTGGTATACCCGTGTCCTACATTTGATTTTCTAGTACACTCCTACATGCCATATTCATTTAACACAACCGCACATGCACGTCATTTTGCTTCTATTGGTCATCAAAAAATATAAGCTTGAACATAATTCACGTTTTGCAGTTGTTATATTGGTTGAAAGTTCATATAGAGCCTGTTATGCCTTTATTTTTCAATATGGGACTGTACCCACTTCATATTTTCCACAACATTTTCAAACAAAGTGTATTCATTTTTATATGCATAGTAAAATTCATAATAAAACATGGATGTTGCGACGAGAAAAGGTGTTGGTTCGAAAATCTATACGGGACAGTTATGCTTTTATGGGCAGAGTAATACCTCGATATAATGAAACTCGATTATTTAGTTTGCCACGTTACATCGAAGCAACATGTTTTATTTTCATGAGAAATTTAATCTAAAATTGATGCTATGAACATAGCAGAAATTTTCATTGGTATATATTTTCAGCCATTCTTACATTTCTTTTATTAAATTACTAGTGGTCCCGGCAAACTTCGTCCTGCCATCAAGTAGGCTGTTGAAAACCGCTACGAATCGTCCCATACAAAATGACAGTTCCTTTCACTTTCGTTTTTCCGACTTCCCCGGTGAATATACTGGAACTTTTATACACACAAACACGTCGGAACCCTCGACGAACAAAATGGAGAAAAAATCATCCAAATCCGCTGACCCGTTCGTAAGCCATTTCGTGGCATATAAACACCATTCCATTTTTATTTATATAGATTTTGTCCGTTTTAGTTTTTGTATTTTTTCATATATTCCCTCTTTTTTACTAGTGGACACGGCACACTTTGTCTTTGTCTTGAAATGTCCCGTACAATATGACGCTTTCGTTCACTCCCGTGTTTTCGACTTTTCCGTTCAATATCATTTTTATTTTATACACTCCAACATGTCGGGACACTTTAGGATCATAACTATGGAATACTTTTCAAAATGCGATAGTCCGTTCTCAAGCCATTTCGTGACACACAATCCAATTTTTATTTATGTAGATAGATTTCTTAAGTCTCTATTACACGGATAGAAATCAGAATCCAAAAAGAAGATTCTTCTTCTTCTTTCTGGCATGACGTCCCAACTGGGACAAAGCCTGCTTCTCAGATAAGTGTTCTTATGAGCACTTCCACAGTTATTAACTGAGAGCTTTCTTTGCCGATTGACAATTTTTACATGTGTATATCGTGTGGCAGGTACGAAGATACGCTATGCCCTGGGAATCGAGAAAATTTCCTTTACGAAAAGATCCTCGACCAGCGGGATTTGAACCCACGACCCTCAGCATGGTCATGCTGAATAGCTGCGCGTTTACCGCTACGGCTATCTGGGCCCCTCAAAAAAGAAGATTATTACTCATGATATAATGATTCCCGTGTGTTTTCATCTTTTTCATCATCATGAAAATACACCATGATTTGGACTCATGATATCATGAGTCGGGATTGCCGTAACGCAACACACGCGTTAGGTTTTTGTTGCTAATTGTTCGGAATCATAATTCAAATGCCAAAAATGCTGAAATAAAAAAAATAAAAAAAATAGCATAAATTGAGATAAGAGCCAAGAACCTTCCGATTGATAGCCACGTACCCTACCACTCAACCACTTCGTAATCTTGAATGAAAAGTGATCGATACGAATGAGCTGAAGCAAAGTGCACCGCTTAGTGTTTTCACACTGGATGTTACGCTTATGATGAATCATGATAATGACTCCAGGAACCATGATTTGTGATCTTGATATTATGACCTAACCAATTTATGAATTTAATGATTTGTAAATCATGATTTGGGAATAAGATTTTTATCCGTGTAACCCTCTAATACCCAACCCCGCCTTTAGACGGGGTACCCTTTGAAGTTTTGTGTTTTTTCTTTAGTTCGAAACCTTGGGCTATAACACGCATATGAGAAAAGTTTTAAACGACATTTGAGTAGCTTTTGTATTTTTGAAAAATGTTCGAAAAATAGTATTTTTTGTAGCCTTTTAATGCCTGTGTCTTATATAACGTGTAATACAAAATTTGTACATTTTATATTTTTCTACAATCAACCTAACACAGTGAAAGTGCCTGGTGGAATTGAAATAATGTCAAACCGATTTTTCGTTAATTACACGGAATATAAAAGATATTCCAGAAAAATGTAAGAAATTTTATATTTTCAAAAGTACTGCAAAAACTCAAACTTTTATTATTGTCACTGAAAAAATGGAAAAGGATAGGGATGCTCAAAAATAAAAATTAGAAAAATCAAAAACCGAAATAGGGGGACGGGCCTGGTGTAGTGGTTAGAACTCACGCCGAGGACCTGGAATCGAATCCCATCCCCGAGATAGTCACTTGTGACAAAAAAAGTTAAAGTGACGACTTCCTTCGGAAGGGAAGTAAAGCCGTTGGTCCCGAGATGAACTAGCCTAGGGCTAAAAATCTCGTTAATAAAGATAGAAAAACAAACCGAAATTCATGAATTTCAAATTTCTCAGAGAGCTAGGGATGACAAGAAAATTTATTCCAGAAAAATCTTAGGGGAAATCCTGGAACACTCGGGAAAAATCTAGAAGATCTAGGTTCTAAAATTCTAGATTCCTAGATAAGTTTTAAAAAGCTTAAGTTGAACATTTCCAATGCCTTGTGATAAATGTTGACCAAATTTATTTGTGGGCTATGGGCCTTGGATAAATTGCTGCAGAAACATGGAAATAATTATGAAGGGGACAATAATGAAACATCAAACATCAAACAAATCCTTTAGAAGTTTATTGGAAGAATTTTAGAATAAATTTCTCAAGAATTCTTTGAAAAATGTATAAGAGAATTCATGTAAAAATCACTAGAAAATTTCATTAAAAAACAAGAATTATCCTTGATGTATTTTCCACGCTAAGCTCCCGAACGAATAGCTGGTCAGTTTTTAGAGGAATCCCTGGATTATTTTTTGTAATATAAAAATCTATGGAAAAAATCTCTGGACCAATACATAAAGAATTACTTCGAGAAACTCATTGAGACTTTCTAGGAAAATTCAGGGTGGAATCAATGAAGAACTTCTTTCTTAGATAAATAGTTGAAGGAAGTCCTACAGAAATACATAGGGAAATTTTTGGAAATATTCCGAGCGGATTGTTTTTCAGTTTTTTGGATAAATTCCTGCACGATTTTGAGGAATACATTCTAGAGCATTTCACCAATTTTTCAGCGGATCATTCTTCAAAAAAGCCACAAAAAGAATTCATGAAACATTGTTGGGATAATTTATGAATCTTTAAACAAAAACTGCGAAAAAAAAATGAAAGTGACACCGGAATTGCTGGAAGAGTTCATAGTAGAATCCACTTTAAATCAAGAAGAATTTACTTGATGAAATTGCAAAGTCTTAATCAATAATTATTTTAGGTTTTCATATGAAATTGAGGTGAGTAGCAGGCTTGGTTCCAATGGCAGCATGAATACAACAAAGATAATGAATGTATGTCTAATTTTCTTTTTTCCGTAGATGTTCTCATTTCAATTGACCTCCGTATCAAGAGGTATCTTTGATAATGCGGGTAACTTTAATAGTGAGGGATCCGCAACATACCAAACAAAATAACATAATTTCTAATAATCAGTTGGGAAAAACGAATGCAATAATAAACAGTATTAGTATTACACTTCATGTTAAAGCTATTTTCGTTAGAATCGATAACATTTGAAGCTATTATATTCAAATATTCAAAATAGGTGAGATATTAGCATATTTCAAACCCTTACAAAAAATTTACAATTCACTATTTGATGAAATTTGAAAGAGTTTCTCACGTATCCCTGACAGCCCCAGCAAAACACATGTTATAATTGTGTAGTATCAACTGATATATGACCAAAGTTAGTCATATATTAGTTGATAATACACAATTATAACATGTGTGTTGCTCGGGAGCCCAGTTATAGCAGAACATGGATCCAGTCTCAAACCTCTTAGTGAAAATCATTTTTAAAAATAACCCCTTTTTGTAATCAGAGCCAGAAATTTACATATAAAATTAAACGCCTAGAGGTATGCAACACCCTATTTGCTCTAAGTAAGTCATTCGGTTTTGTTTGATGTATACTTTTTTACATAACAAAAACGTTTGATTTATGTTGAATTCAATGTCGACAAGTGAATATCAATCGATATCTTTCCGAAAATACTATGTTATACCAATTCATACAGACTTATAATGGTATTTGTCAAGCATGTCCGATCTGAAAACACTTTTGTAGGCGAATTTTTCCATAAATCGTGTTATTTTATAAACAACATCAAATCCACGTTCTATATCAACATTCTTCAATCAAGTTCGAACTGCAATGATGGCAAACAGTACTTTGATTGTTGATTTTCATCTGTTTACATACCCATTATCAAAGTTACCCCAAAACCGAAAATCGACTTTCAATTATATGACAAATTCATTCAAAATGAATCATTGTATAATCTTTAATTTGCAACCGACAACTGAGGTATCAGTACTTGTTTTTAAAATAACAAGTTTCTTCCAAAAAAAAACTATCAATGTTAGTTTTTCGATAAATTAGAATTCATGCGCTAAAATGCACTGAAGTTTATGTTTTCTCTGTACTCAGCTAGGAGTTAATTTTATCATCACTTCTCCTAGAGAGCGAATAGCTAGCATTTTTCTCCCAAAGTGTTTTTTTTTCAAGTATTCAATAAAAATTTGACAATTACCTTAGTTTTGACAAGTACCTGTTTTACTTGTCTGCATCAAGAATTTACCATTATTTAGTGCTGATTTAGTGTAATATTATGCTGAGTTCCATGGTAATACATATTTCTCTATTCCGTGAAGACAAAAATAACAATTTTAGTTATTTGAATTGACTAGAAGAGAGTTACGCATAAGATGAACCTTGTTACAAAGTATCCCTTCATGGTGGTAAACTTAAAAATATGTTTTAAATTATCAAATAGCCTCTGCTTTGTAAGTAATATAAAAAGGAAATAAACAAATCTTCATTACACGTACTGCCGTGAATCAAAAATCATCGTTTGGCATTGAACCCTTCAAAAACAAAACGTTATAAGCTGCTAGTAATTTTTTACAAATTTATAATTTTAGTGTTCGTGTTTGTGTTTTATCCCCAAGGTTGTCAAGGAAATTTCCATTATGAAAAGACCTTGGACCGATCAGGAATCGAACCCGAACACATGACTTTGTTTCATAACCGCAGACGTTACCACTAGGCTAAATAAGGCCTTAATCCTGATGTCACATGAATAGTGTTTAACATTTTCCACTAATTTTGTTATATGTTGGCAATTTGTCAAAAATGATTCAATCAGTGTTTCTACATGGTTGCCTTTATTTTGTAACTCTTTTAAGTATTCAAACTCTCTGAGCAGAATCTCAATTACGAGAATCAAAATGTAGATTTGATTATTGTACCTTTCACCTTTGCGAACAAGACTCCGAAAGCATACACGTTACGCGTGTAGATTTGAAGAGTTCTTGTATAACTTTAAACGACGTCAAACTCAAAACTTAAACAGGGGTAAAAAGAACTTATTTTAATGTACCTATATGAGCATAAAATTGTTTATAAATTACTGAGAAATAATGTTGCATTATTCTTTTGAAAATCTTGCCACTGTCCTAAACATTTCCTTGGATTCAAAAGTTACACCTGTACTGACCACCACCATTACTGAAACCCAACTTAACCGCCACCACAGAGTCAGTCATGGATCAATGCTCAAATACTTGCCATAGTGCATGCTTCATCCAGGAGGCGATCATTTTCACTCTTATTGACAGCAAATTTGCCCAGGTGCGCAATGTGATTTTGAATTTCGATTTCCATTTTTCCCACTTGGATCTTGCGGTGGATGATACTGATGATACAAAGCGATTATATGGGGAACCAAACAACAAACAATCTATCACGTAACACGTTTAAAAACACAAATCGACACGATGAAGATGTTTCACGACAAAGATTACAATAATCGTTCAATTTTTCCGGTGCAGCGAGGATATTACACACTGATGGACCACCTTTTGTGAACACAGATGAGCTAATGCATGCAATCAATTTACGTGCTTATGATTCCCTGAACGTCTCGTTTTACCTGCAAAGAAAAAAGAAAGAAGATCTCATCAGAAATTGGTTGATCGCATATTAAATAGAGATTAAACAAGCACAAGTAACTGGGAATTTGAATAGATTTTGTATTGACAGAAAAGTACAGATCGAACTTGGATAAGTATGTCATGTTTAAAATAAAGCTATCTAAATTAGAGACCATAGGGCTTATGTGATTTTACCGCACAAATCAGCGTTCGTTCCAAGCTCCACATTTTATCATGGACACTCGCACAGTAGCGATGGACATTTGTTAAGTGGGGTTAAACACGATGAATAGCGGAAAGAAATTTATTCATGGGGATACCTTTCAGGGGCATGCCTAGATGACAAAACTGGTTAAAAAATAATTATAGCGAATTGGAGGTAGGGGGAGATCCCCCAGTACCGGACACTTAAGCCACTAAATTCATAATTCGAAAAATATTGATTTTATGGGCTCGTGTAACCCATTTATGATAAATATTATCATTTTTATAGTGTACAAAAATAAATTTGAAAATATAAATATGAATTTTGACATTGCGTTTTGACGATGTATTTTAGTACTAAATTGATCGATCTTGAAAGGTGGCACCCAATACCGGACACGATCAGGAAATGCCTCGAATTCTATAAATTTGAACATCATTGAATGTGTACGCTATAGGAATAGTTTATAATTACCAATTCAATGTGTTTGCAACATTTACAAGAATAATGTGAGTTTTTTTTTTTTTGCAAGATGTCTATCAAAAACCTCTTTCATATGTGATGAAAAATAGCACATTTTACGATGTTTTTCTGAATGTTCATTCTTCTTAATTTTATTGCATGTTTGATACCATGATCGACGGAACCCATGAAAAATGAAAGTATTTTGAGACACTGCACAGTGAGAAAATCGGGCTCCAAAACGCGACTAAATGCAATATCTCAGCTGGGTAACGGTTCCAGGAAATGATTTTGGCCATTCTGGATCGGAAAAAGGCTGCTGAATCGACTGGTGGCGGTCCCATTGACCGGAGACTTCGCCCTGGCCACCTAGAGCCCTGGAATCATCCTGAGTTCCTTACAGCAAGTAGAATTAATGGAACTGAAATAAACTGTCATGATTACGTTTTGCTGCGAAGCCGCACATAAAAATATTCTTACATGGGGGATTTAGTGAAATGAATGATTGACCGTTATGGCCATTTTATGGTTCCGGAGCAAACCCGGAACATCCGTAAAATTGGCAATATTAAAAAAAAAAATATTCTGATAGTTCCTTTGTCTCTTGTTTGTTAGAAATAAGTATTCTTACAATTCGTATTTAGTAATCTGAATGTTTGCCATTACGGCCATTTTATGGTTCCGGAACTAACCAGGAACATCTGTAAAATTTTCCATATTGAAAAAAGAAAAGATTATTCATATGTTCCTTGTTGATTAAAATTAAGTATTCCAACATATTGGATTTAGTGATATGAATGTTTGATCATTTTGACCATCTTATGGTTCCGTAATTAACCGTAAAATTGAAAAAAAAAAGTTTTAATAGTTTCTATGTTCCATGTTAGTTTTAATTAAGTATTCTTAAATGTCGAATTAAGTTATATGAATGTTTGACCATTATGGTCATTTTATGATTCCTAAACTAACCCGGAACATCCGTAAATATTCCATATTGAAAAAAAAATCTGATAGTTCAGGAAGAATGCTAAGAGAAATCTTTGAAAGAACTCCTGCAAGTATTCCTGGAATAATTCCTGAAGAAACTTCAGGAGAATCCCTGAAGGAACTCATAGAAAAACAACTGGAGAAATCCATAAAGTAAAATCTCTGGAGGAACTTGAAGAAATCCATTAAGGGATTCAAGGAAGAATTCCTGGAAGAACTCCTAAGGGATCTCTAGCGGAACTCCTTTAAGAATCTCTCGTGAAACGCTTGGAGGAATCACTGGAGAAGCTCCTGGAGGAATTTCTTAAGGGACTCCTGGAGTAATTCCCGAAGTAAATCCTGAAGGAAAATAACTCTGAAGGAATTCCCGAAGGAACTCCTGGAGGAATATTTGGAGTAATATTCAAAAGAATACTTGGAATTCCTGGACAAAATCATGGAGATACTCCTGGAGGAAACTCCAGAAGGAACTCTAGAAAAAAAAAAACCTGAAGGAACTTCTGAGGGAATTTCTTGAGGAACTGGCTAATTTCGTGAAAGAACTCTTGGAATAATTCCTGAAGGATATATATATATATATATATATATATATATATATATATATATATATATATATATATATATATTTTTTTTTTTTTTTTTATTTAAACTCCTGGAGGAATTCCTTAAGGAACTCTTGGACGTATTACCGGTGGAACACCTGGAGGAATTCCTTAAAGAACTCTTGGTAAAATTCCTGAAGGAACTCCTGAAACCCTGTAGAAATCTCGTGGAGGAATTTCTGAATGCACTCTTGAAGAAATTCCTGAAGGATTATCCTGAAGGAGCTCCTGAAGTAATTCCTTAAGAAACTCCTGGAGGAATCCCATAAGGGTTTCCTAGTGGAACTCTTGTAGGAATTTCTGAAGGAAATTCTAGAACAATTCTTAAAGGAACTTCTGGAAAAATTCCTGAAAGAACCCCTGCAGAAATTCCTGAGAAATACCTGAAGATACTCCAGGAGAAATTCCTGAAGCTACTACGGGAGGAATTCCTGAAAATAACCCTGAAGGAATTCCCGAAGGAACTCCTGCAGGAATATTTGGAGTAAAATTTGAAGGAATATCTGGAGGAACTCCTGGAGGAATTTCCGAACAACCTCCAGACGGAATTCCTGAAAGAACTCCTGGAAAAAATCCTGAAGAATTCCTGGAGGAATCCCTAGGAAACTTCCGGAGAAATTCCCGAAGGGTTTCCTAGAGGAAGTCTTGGAGAAATTCCTGAAGGAACTCCCTGATGGAATACGTGTAGGATGTCCTGAAGTAAATCATCGAAGATTTCCTGAAAGATTTCCTGTAGTAAATCCTGAAGGAACTCCTGGAAAAATTCTTGAAAAGAATCATGGATGAATTCCTGGAGGAATTGTTGAAGGAAACCCTGGAGGATTTCCTGAAAGATCTCCTGGAGGAATTCCTGAAGGAACTTTTGGAAGTATATTTGGAGGAATTTCTGGATGAATACCTGGAGGAACTCCTGGACTAATCTCAGAAGAAACTCTTTTAGGAATTCTTGGAGGAACTCCTGGAGGTATAACTGAAGGAACTCCGTGATGAATTCCTGGAGATACTCCTGGAATGGTTCCTGAAGGTACTCTTGGAGTAATCCCTGAAGGAACTTCTTAAGGAATTCCTGTAGAAACTTCCGAAGGAAATTTTGAGGTATTGCAGAAGGAACCCCTGGAGAAATTCCTGAAGATTCTCTTGGAGTAATTCTTGAACGAACTCTTGGTAAAATTCCTGAAGGAACTCCTGGGGGAATTCTTGAAGCGAACCCTGGAGGAAATCTTTATAGATCTCCAGAAGTAATTTATGAAGAAATTGTTAGAGGAATTTCTGAAGATATACATTTAGTATTTTCCCGGTAGAACTCCTCAAAAGACTCCTGGAGGAATTTCTGTAGAATTTCCTGGAGGAATTCCTAAAAGCACTTTCTGCAGAATTCCTGAAAGCACTTCCTGCAGAACTCCTGGAGAAATCCCTGAAGAATTCCTGGAGATATCCCTAAGATACTCCTGGAGCAATTTCTAAAGGGTTTCTATAGTATAGAAATAGTATTTGGAAACTTGCAATCAGAAGACACAGTGTGTTTGTTTGACAAATTGAGACATGAATTTGCGAAAAAATACGCGTTCTAGTGAGACTCGAACTCACGACTCCGTGTACGCTAGACCGGCGCTTTAACCAACTAAGTTACAGAACACCTTATGATTCTGCGGAATAGAAAGCCAAACTGAATCCGAGTACTAACTATAAACACATCTCTTTTCGCAAATCCATGTCTCTTTCGGACTTAGATGCCAAACCCCCAACACGCTCACGTTTGTATCTCCCGACCGCACTGAGAGCTCAACGCATACTGAATTTCGTGCCGGCAAGCATTCGGCTTATAGGTATGCGGCTGTAGAGCGTAAGAACTCAGTATCCATAAACAATTCGCTCTCACTTGCGATCGGGAGATACAAACGTGAGCGTGTTGGGGGTTTGGCATCTAAGTCCGAAAGAGACATGGATTTGCGAAAAGAGATGTGTTTATAGTTAGTACTCGGATTCAGTTTGGCTTTCTATTCCGCAGAATCATAAGGTGTTCTGTAGCTTAGTTGGTTAAAGCGCCGGTCTAGCGTACACGGAGTCGTGAGTTCGAGTCTCACTAGAACGCGTATTTTTTCGCAAATTCATGTCTCAATTTGTCAAACAAACACACTGTGTCTTCTGATTGCAAGTTTCCAAATACTATGTTTCAGACATACCAGCAAATCTGGTTTATGCCAGTAAAGGGCAAACATTCATTAATGTTTCTTAGAGAAACTCTTGGAGTAATGCCTGAAGGAACTCCTGAAAGATTTTCTGGGTGAATTCCGGAAGAAAATCCTGGAGTTACTCCTGAAGGAATTCCTGAAATAAATCCTTGAAGATTTTCTGAAAGATTTCCTGGAGTAATTCCTGAAGGAAGTCCTGGAAGAATTATCGAAGGAATTCATGGCGGAATTTCTGAAGGAGTTTTTGAAGGAAACTCTGGAGGATTTTCTGAAAACGCTCATGGAGGAATTCCTAAAGATACTCCTGGAAGATTTTCTTGAAGGAATTCTTGGAGGAATCCTAAAAAAAAACATCTGTCAAAATTCCTGATTTATATAAATTATCAGTTTTTTTTTCAATGTGGAAAATTTTACAGATGTTATGCGACCATCGGGAAAATACTCCAGGTATATCTTCAGGAATCTCTCTAACAATTTCTTCATAAATTACTTTTGGAGATCTATAGAGATTTCCTCCAGAGTTCGCTTCAAGAATTGCCCGGGAGTTCTTTCAGGAATTTTACCAAAATTCGTTCAAGAATTACTCCAAGAGAATCTTCAGGAATTTTTCCAGGGGTTCCTTCTGCAATACCTCAAAATTTCCTTCGGAAGTTTCTACAGGAATTCCTTAAGAAGTTCCTTCAGGAATTACTCCAAGAGTACCTTCAGGAACCATTCCAGGAGTATCTCCAGGAATTCATCACGGAGTTCCTTCAGTTATACCTCCAGGAGTTCCTCCAAGAATTCCTAAAAGAGTTTCTTCTGAGATTAGTCCAGGAGTTCCTCCAGGTATTCATCCAGGAAGTTCCTCAAGAAAATCCCTCAGAAGTTCTTTCAGTTTTTTTTTTCTAGAGTTCCTTCTTGAGTTTCCTCCAGGAGTATCTCTATGATTTTGTCCAGGAATTCCTTCAGTAATACCTTCAGAAATTCTTTCAAGAATTTCTCTAGGAGTTCCTTCAGGAATTCCTCCTGGAGTTCGTTCAGGAATTCCTCCAGGATGTTTTTCGGAAATTCCTCCAGGAGTTCCTCCAAGTATTCTTTTGAATATTACTCCAAATATTCCTCCGGGAGTTCCTTCGGGAATTCCTTCGGAGTTATTTTCCTTCAGGATTTACTTCGGGAATTACTCCAGGAGTCCCTTAAGAAATTCCTCCAGGAGCTTCTCCAGCGATTCCTCCAAGCGTTTCACGAGAGATTCTTAAAGGAGTTCCGCTAGAGATCCCTTAGGAGTTCTTCCAGGAATTCTTCCTTGAATCCCTGAATGGATTTCTTCAAGTTCCTCCAGAGATTATACTTTATGGATTTCTCCAGTTGTTTTTCTATGAGTTCCTTCAGGGATTCTCCTGAAGTTTCTTCAGGAATTATTCCAGGAATACTTGCAGGAGTTCTTTCAAAGATTTCTCTTAGCATTCTTCCTGAACTATCAGATTTTTTTTCCAATATGGAATATTTACGGATGTTCCGGGTTAGTTTAGGAATCATAAAATGACCATAATGGTCAAACATTCATATAACTTAATTCGACATTTAAGAATACTTAATTAAAACTAACATGGAACATAGAAACTATCAGAACATTTTTTTCAATTTTACGGATGTTCCGGGTTAATTACGGAGCCATAAGATGGTCAAAGTGATCAAACATTCATATCACTAAATCCAATATGTTAGAATAGTTAATTTTAATCAACAAGGAACATATGAATAATCTTTTTTTATTAATATGGAAAAATTTACAGATGTTCCTGGTTAATTTCGGAACCATAAAATGGCCGTAATGGTCAAACATTCAGATTACTAAATACGAATTGTAAGAATACTTCTTTTTAACAAACAAGAGACAAAGGAACTATCAGAAAATATTTTTTTCAGTTTTTCCATTTTTTCGGATGTTCCGGGTTAGTTCCGGAACCATAAAATGGCCGTAATGGGCAAGCATTCAGATTATTAAATACGAATTTGTAAGAATACTTATTTCTTACAAACAAGAGACAAAGGAACTATCAGAATATATATATATATTTTTTAAAATTGCCAATTTTACGGATGTTCCGGGTTTGCTCCGGAACCATAAAATGGCCATAACGGTCAATCATTCATTTCACTAAATCCCCCATGTAAGAATTTGCGGCTTCGCAGCAAAACGTAATCATGACAGTTTATTTCAGTTCCATTAATTCTACTTGCTGTAAGGAACTCAGGATGATTCCAGGGCTCTAGGTGGCCAGGGCGAAGTCTCCGGTCAGTGGGACCGCCACCAATCGATTCAGCAGCGTTTTTCCGATCTAGAATGTCCAAAATCATTTCCTGGAACCGTTACCCAGCTGAGATATTGCATTTAGTCGCGTTTTGGAGCCCGATTTTCTCACTGTGCACTGATGCAATAATTACAAAGATATCATATAACAAATCAAGCTGTCCGAAACTGAGGGACAGGAGGATCATAACCAAAATTGTAATTTGTCCATATTTACTTCAATTATGGTACAAAATACATTCATACTATCAAATTAGGATTATGTTCGATCATGCTTGCGGGATCCAAAGTATTTTTTCATATTCAAAATAATTACTAAATAAACTCAAAATTTAGAAGTAACGTCAATTTTTTAAAGATTTTCAAACTTTTCTACTTATTTAAAAAGGCATGCATATTTCAAGGATGTGTTGTTCTACGCAAACA
Organism: Aedes aegypti; assembly: GCF_002204515.2. Classification (NCBI taxonomy): domain Eukaryota; kingdom Metazoa; phylum Arthropoda; class Insecta; order Diptera; family Culicidae; genus Aedes; species Aedes aegypti. The sequence goes on along the minus strand of NC_035108.1, from coordinate 235,545,932 downwards.
TTAGTCTACATAAGAGCATTCTTTTCTACTAATACCCCATCTTGATTGGACCATGATTTCTCAATGTTTCGACTTTGTCCGGTATTGGGTGCTGTCTGGCACTGGGGGATCTCCCCCTATCTTATTTTTTAGTTTTCATCATGACGAAATGCAAAAAAAATCGAAAATAGCATTATCAAATTGAGGATTAAAGGCTGTTTCTTCAATGTCAGCATAATAAAGATGACGATAAGGGCGCTTTCTTAGCGCAGCTATGGTTGGAACGAAACCATCAAAGTATCAATATTTTTACTTGAAGGTAAATAAAATCAAAAACAAATATCGATAACAAAATATCGAATTAAATGTATTGACATCTACCCAGAGGCGCGTCCACGTTCGAAATCACGGGTATGACAAACGATTGAAAAAATTGTGTGTACAGTGAAGCTAATTTTTTTTTTGCAATTTTTCATCATAATAGGCTGTTTTTCATCACGCCAATCTGTCATGAAACGGCCTACTTTCCTGCACTGAAGTATGCAGTGCGGGAATAGTCATTACGCAACTGAAACCAGTTCTGTAATGACTCATTATACAACGCTTTCTCATTACGCAACTGTTTTGAGTTGCGTAATGAATCATTACACAACAATTTTTTAGAAATTGTAAAATAATGGTGAATGCATTCCGATATAATTACTATAAGTGGTTTTCTACGAAATTGCAAAAAATGTTGTACGGAACTCGTTGCAGAACTCGATTTTTACAGCACTCGTCGTAATTATCCTACTCGGCAAGCCTCGTGGGATAAATTTAGAACTCGTGCTGTAAAAATAATCATTCTGCAACTTGTTCCGTAAACTACTATTACCCTATGGAACATAGGCTGGAAATTGAAAGTCGCTATATTTGAGGGGCTCAAACGCAAAAAGGTATGGATGACATTTTTGTAGGTTTTGAGTTGAGTTGAAGAAAACAAACCCACTGTTTCCATGCGTTCGGACGATATGTTCAGGTGATTTTTCCACTCAACTGAAAAATTACATAATTCTTAGAAGACTGGCTTTTGTTGACTCCCATATAATTTGTATAGAATGAAAACTTACTGAACAAACTTCAATGTAGATTTTCTCAAACTTGTCGTAGCCCAAGACCAAGAAAGCTCTTCATCTTAACAGGGCTGTGAGTGTGTTAAGAATAGGAAATCAAAGACCTATTTTGTAAAAAAAAAGACTTAGAACGAATCTGAAGAGGCTGAAAAAAGATTAAACCCCTCTACTAGCTAATGCATTTTTATCCAAAATATTCAATGCGATAACTTTTTTGTTTTTCGATATAGCACTATTTTTGCACAAGTTATCAAAAAACTCTTCTAGTTTTAGAATCTGTGTCGATATAGATCATTGGTCAAGTAGATCTGGAGATATTCCAAATTCCTTGGGGGACGCGTAGCGAACACCATAGTGAATTTCTCAGGTTACAGAATTTTTATCGTACTCGGATATTCACTCTTCGGAACAATGATTTAATGAGAATATGTTGTGAAAAAATGAGTAATGACCATTAAGGTTTCTGGTACCACGCTGGCCAAATAAAGATCTTAAAAACTTCAAAAAACATCATATCGTAATGTTTCGTCCAGGGTTGACCAGGTCCCCAGGGGGGATGTTAATGCCAAGAAGAAGAAGAAGTCTCTAGGGATATGCCAAGGAATTTTTTCTCATTCCTTTCTGAGTTATTTTTTAAGAAAATCCTAAAGTGACCTCTAAAATATATTTCAAAGTCACCTTTAATGAACCAGGATCTCTGAAATGACACCTGAGAAAGATAACCGAAAAAAATCAATTGAATCGGATAGTATTCCGTATGATTTTTCTCGAAAAGCATTGCACAAAATGTCTATATAAATTTGTGTAGGAATGATTGGAGGAATTATTGAAAAAAAAAATGCTTTATTATTAACTGGTGTAAAAACGTAAATAAACTTTTGAAGATTGCTTGATAGTATTTTGAGGAACATTTAAAAAAAACTTCAGAAGTAATACTTGGATGAAATGTTGAAAAAAATTATAGGAAAACTTAGATTTTTTTAAGAAATCCTCAAGGAATTTTGGATTTATCGAGAACAGGCGGAAGAATTCTTGCAGGGTTTCTCAAAAAAAAAAATCCCAAGCAATTTTGTTGTCAATAGCTTTGGGATAAACCTTTGTAGATTTCCTCGGAAAAAAATCTGTTAAAATCTTCGGGAGATTTCCTAGTGTGACAACTGGAGAATGCGGTTGAAGGATTAGAGAAAAAATATCTAGAAGAAATTCTAGGATAGCTTTGAAAACATTCAAAGTAATAACTGAGGAATTACTAGAGATGATAGTACTACTCCGTGATTGACCAGAATAATCGAAGTTGCACAAGGAACCAAGAGATGTTACTTGGGAGTAGCTATACACTTTCGAGAACTCTAAACTTCAAAAAAACGTCAATAACGGCGCCGGCCACATCCTTACGATCATCCGGGAAGTGAAGGAATGTTAGTGTGGCATCCATTGTTACTAGAGACCGAGATCACCTCTGCATCTCCAGGGTTGTCATGGGAAGGTGTTTTGTTGGTGGGGAGGGATAACAGCAGCATGATCAGGATTCAGCTTGGTAAGTGATGCGATTCATGCAACCTCAGTTTAAAAAATCACCCATCAGTACTCTACAGACAACTTTAACATACGGTTGTCGACTCTTTTAGCGTCGAACCATACAAAGGTTTTTTTATAATGACAAAAATCAGGTATAAGGAAAGATATGGGGTTTTTAATGTTAATTTACAAGAGTCTATGTCGTCACATACAGTAACGAATTGTTCATATTTTGTTAAATCAATTCATTTAGGTAACATTTACACCGTTGTCATGATAACAATAACTAGGGCTGAAAATCTCCTTAATAAAGCTATAATAATAATAATAATGATAACAATACGTTTCATAATATATTGTACATTTAAAATAAAAGCATGAAACGAGCTCACCAAATTGATTCTTGATCCATCCTTGATTGAGCAGCTGTAACTAATCAGCATGCTCATTTCACATAAGCAAAATATCACTCCGGCGATGTGAAAACCTGAACTCGATTACACTCAGAACGCGTGCAAAGTAAAACGAGAAAATAAAACTTCGGTGACGGGACGACGCAAAAAAATGAAACGAAGCCATAACTCAAACCCTCAAGAGCTCATATCTAGAGTACCAGACAACGGTTCTGCTTAAAAATCTGATCGTTTGGTGACCATTCGATCAAGCCTCCAAGCCGATCCGATTGAAGCTTGGCTTCTATGCATCCTCACCTTTTGCTTGGGCTTTAACGAAGCACTGCTCAGCAGAACGCGTGCAGAATAAATCGTTTTATCTCCGCTATAGATACTTTTTCAAACATTTCACCAGCCGAATCTAATAATTTGCGGAGGCAATAAAAACGTGACAGATAAATTTTCAACCCAACCGTTCGCGCGCGCTGCCACTGCGATCATTGCAATATGATTCGTTCGAATAGCGTTCGAACTTAAATTTCGATGAATTCCATAAAACAAAAATTAAGTTTTTCCAGTTTCGTTTGAATTTGTTAAAATGAAAATGTTTCGCCGATATTTTTCGATAACCAACAAAATACCATGAAACAGGACTCCTTTGGACATTATTTCAACATTCTTCAACCTTGAGGAATGGTAACTCTGAGAATTCTGGATAGATTTAAACAGTAAGAGTTATATATTTAAGTTGTATATGTACGTAACACATGTGCAAAATATGACGTAAATCCATTACAACATAAAAAATATGTACATAATTTAGTGGATTGTAAAGCTTGAGAGAAAAAAATAGCAGTAAATAAATAAATAAATAAAAAGCTAAAAAAATACACATATAGCAGTTTCGCTGAAAAGTGTAATATTTTTTAACTATTTTTTTTTTATTTTGCGGTTTGGAACTCAAACCTTTCATTCAAACGGAACTGTTAGTTACAAATGCTTGATATGTTAAGTTGGTACAAACGAACGATGTAACTACCAGGTACTGTGATGATTCATTAGCTATGCACAAAATCATTCATTCTGATTCTAACTGAAAAATGAAGGATACGTAGACTGGTTGTGACCTGTGTTAATGTGTTAATTTCTGTAACTGAAAACAAAAAATGCATTTTAAGCGCAATCTATGGAGTATAAGCATGATGTTTTGTAACATGAAAAACAAGGTAAATTTTGCTTTTATAAGAAGATTTTTGGTTCTCAATAGTTTTGAGATGGTGAGAAAGTTGATAATTTTTAGCAGTTGAAGAATAAAGTTATTAATTTGCAAATTCTTGTAAAATATGACTGATAAATATTTTTTTATGGATTATGATATTTGATTAATTATATATGCGTGGCCACGGTCCATACAAATTTTAAAAATTTTACGTGGACAAATGACCATGAGCGGCGAGTTAGTTGTTAGTTGTGAATAAAATTTCGTTATTGTTTTAAGTTATTATAACTCTTATAATATTATTATAATATATTCATTGACTTTTACTTGGGAATTACTTCTTCGAAGAAAATAAAAGTTCAATTCCTGTAATTTGCGCATACGTGTCATGTGCAAATTGTTTTAATTGTGGGATGTTTGTTTTATGTGTTGGTTTGGTTTTCAAAATGAAGTTAGAAACCATCTTTAATTTTCACAATCAAGTATTGGTATTATTTTCATTCGAAACAATCGTTGAAATAATATTTTTTTATATTCTGAAACTCATGCTCTTCACTACACATACCGATGGTTTTCGCATAACCCACAGCATCTTTCATGCATCTTGTGAGTAGGGTTGACGGCTGGTAGCGCGTGTCTTCGATTGGCGACGCGGCACACGCTATTAGGCAGTATTCATACACCGTACTGTTGCCATCAAAAGAGTCAACATCTCGCGGGCTGCAGTGGAAAAGGTATCATTGCATAAGAAATCACGATTATATTAATTTGCATTAACATAATCTGTTTCCTGTCACTATTAACAGAACGGTTGTCGTTCGGTTGTGCCCGATTGAAAGGCACTGTCGCAAATCACACAAAAGACAAAACACATAATGGCTCAGCTGTATTGTGATAAACGATAGTGTAATGTCGTTAGGCTGAAAGAATAGAATGGTTTTCGGAGTACTTATCTATCACCAGCAGTGGCTATTGGTAACCTCGATAGGGCATTCATGACGACTGGCGCCGTTGGGAACCGATTGGTCACGTGGAAACTAAGTATATTTGACCTATAATTCGACGTAAAATATGATGGAGATTGTTTCTCCAGATGATAGTGAGCAATTACCATGTGAGCAATGGATATGTGTCTATAAAAATGGAACTCTGAACAATCGTTTTTCTTATCGCACACTTTACTTTTGTGATAACTGCATTCGTGTATAGGTCCGCAAACGACTCGTTCCACTGGTAGCATGTGGATCGTTTAATGAAATTAAATAGTGAAAGTTTTCCACCCGGAAAGAAGATCTTGTTGAACTGACGTATGGAGAAGTCAAGTGGATGAAACAGGTTCCTTGATACTACGTATCATCATTATACTTCATATCAATGAAATGGTTTTGGTATCTTTATTCTCAATTTCTCAAAAGCCACTAAACCTTGCGGATAACATATTATCATCAAAATGTTTTGGCCTTGACCGATTGAAGCCATGATAAAAGTAAAACAGTGAACCATTATCAATCTTGACTTTGCTTTTTCTTTACATCCGCTCGCCTAATGAAGTCCAAAAACTGATTACTGCTCCTCATCGCACGCGCGATTGGTTTTATTATGCAATCAGCTTTGATTTCAGAACACTGCATACCACATCAGGGTGATTGTAACGTTTTTGTGTTGAATCGGATGTTTTAATGGACACATATCAATTTAAATTGGATTGTTTTCTTCAAACTGAATGGATAAGCATGAACACGCACATCTCGTGGGGAATCGTTCTGAAATGCTCGCCTATGTGAATAAAATCGATTAACGCAGCTAAACTGTAAAAAGTAACTGACTTTCTTTTAATTTCTTTTTGGTCAAATTTTTCATTCATAATATGCAAATATACATAATTTATTTCAAATGTAAATCTACAATTGTAGGATGGCCGGAAATTTGTTAACCCTAAGGCATCCACAAATTACGTAACGCTTTAGGGGAGGGGAGAGTAAGCTCAAGCGTTAAAATTGTCAATTTTAGCGTTACGTTATAAATGGATGCTGCCTAATCAGATCAACGGAAAGTACGTTTCCGCTAAATTTTACAAACACAGTTGAAAATTGTTGTAGCGGACTTTGGGGCAAGTGTGCCATAGGGGCAAGTGTGCCACTCTTGCTTTTTATAAAAACTACAATATATATTTTCCCTTTGAGCTTAACAATATGTTCCCCAATCGTTCAAAATACAATGATCAAAATAAAATGAAAATTGCTCTATTTTTCACGTCTTTACATAAACTTTTGCAAAAACAACTAAATTTGAGTGGATTTTTACAAGATTTCGTTGTTTCTAAATAGCATGATAAATGGTAAATTATTAACAGATTTTTCTAACGTACTGTACATCGTAAAACAATTCAAATGTATAAGTTATTGTGGCATTTGAACGAAAAAAAATAGTTTTACATACGAAGTCCAGTTTAGTTGAAATGTATACTTACTGGGGCAAGTGTTCCACCTATTTGGTAAACAAAAGTTGTTTGAGTGAAATTTGTAAAAATGTAAACATCATCAATAAAATCATAATAATAAACCAAAATGAGGCACCAGTACTGGTTTCTAAAGTAAAGTAGGGGAATAACTGACATTTTCGTCCCAAAGTGATTTCTTTCTCAAAATATTCAATAATAACATGTTTTTAGGCTTATTAAGTACCATTTTACATCTCTACATTAATATTTTAACGTTATTTAGTGCTGATCTAGTGTAATATTATACATATTACCCTTAATACATACATTGTATTGAATGGAGACTTAAATAAACATTTTAGTTATTCGAATTGATTAAAAAAGAGTTACGCAAGTTTTGGACCTTGTTATAAAGCATCCCCTTATTACGGTAACCTTAAAATTATGTTTTAAATTATTGATTGGCGTCTGCTTTGTAAGTAATTTTAATAGTAAATGAAGAAAATTTCATTACGAGTAGAATTTCATGCGATGTTCATTTGGTGGCAGTCTTGCCCCATATGGGTGGCACACTTGCCCCATAGTGTCGAAAAATAGGTTATTTTGGATGATATTTGAGAAGCTCCAAAACTAATACTTTTTGAAATTATTTTCTTTTACGAAAAGGATGAAACTAACATCATTAGGCTAAATTGATAAGGATTTTATAAGCTTTAGGCAAAGTTACATAGAGAACAATTTGATTATGGTAGCACACTTGCCCCAAATTCCGCTAAACTGTCGCAAACTGAGTTTTTATTTATTTTTTCATCTACTGTTGCAAAATACTTAAAAATAGCACAGTTTTCATTCGATTTTTGTAGCTCAAAAATTTAATGCAGATTCGGATATAAGAAAGTTTTGGCTACAATATGTTGATAATAATTAATATCAGAACTGAACAAGGCTTTGACATCGCAAAACCAAAACCAAGCCATGGCAAAATGGAACGAGTACTGTTATAAACTATCAGAAAACATAAAATGTGGATCGCATCCAAACATAGAATTGACAAATATACTTGCACTGTTCCGATAAGATACCGAACTACTTAAGCTTCTCATTGATTCAGCATGAGGGTTTTCTTGGTTAAACTCTCTGATAGGTACTTGGCAATTCCATCTATATGGAATATTAGTGGAATATAGAATCACAGATTTTGAAATAATCCCCGGAGAGAATCAAAAGTTCCAAGAATATTATGTGTCTCCCTATAACACACATAATGAAGTACGTATTGGCTGGTTTACATACATATTAGTCAAGTTTGATGGCCTGGATTTCGGTTTTTAGAATCCTAATTTTAGGCGCCGCTCTCAAGTAACTTGAATTCTATTTAGTAGAAAATTCGCAGTACTCCAAGCACTAACTTTTGACTTAGAAGAATATCCGTAAATACATCTGGCGACACCCCAATAATGAAGTCTGTCATCCAATAGACTGAGTGCTGGTTAATGGACGACATCTCTATCTTGGTGTTGGTGGTGGCATGAAGCGTTGGTGCTGAAAGCGGCAGAATCATCAGCGAAAAGGCTGCATCCACAAATTACGTAACGCTCTAGGGGGAGGGGAGAGTAGGCTCAAGCGTTACGGCTCATACAAAAATTTGAAATTTTTCTTACAAAAAGCGTAACGGAGAGGGGGGGAGGTGTTCCAAAAATTTCAAATTTTAACGTTACGTAATAAATGGACGCTGCCAAAGAGAAATTGATTACTGCAGTTACTTCGATGGGTTGTGCTTCTTTTCCCCAAACGCCAGTTCCACTTCCCCGAAAAGTTTTTGGCACTCATAATTGTCATACCTTAATTCATTTCAAGGTGGTGAACGAACTGGCCATCTGATATGCACACTTCTTTATTTAGTTGGCGGTTCTTTCAAGTTTTACCGTCCTCAGATTTTTTGTCAACATGTGTATAGCCGAGAACGACTATTATAGCACCTTTTAAAACCGCACCCCTTTTCGGGGAAATGGGTCGTTCGGGGAAATGACATTCGGGGAAGAGGGTCATTCGGGTAACTGGCATTCGGAGAACCGACATTCGGAGAAACGACATTCGGGAAAAGTAGCACAATCACTTCGATGATTCTGAACGGCGTCCAATCTTCTATAGGTAAAACTACTAATTGAACTTTAACAATTCTTTTTGCAAAAAATAGAATACTAAAATCACTAGTAGGGCGAGCAAACCGTAATAATTATGTTCAATTAGTAGTTTTAAACATACTCTAATAATCCCTCCACTCAATTTAATAAAAAAGTGTAGCTTCTATAGGTTTAATCATAAATTTTGCCTTCTTTTAAAAATAGTCTGTTCTTTATATTGATACTGCTCAAAATTTTATTATGTTGTTAAGCTAAATGTTAACCAGTTTTATATTTTGCTGTTTCATAAATTCTTGCAAGTCGTGCTGTTAGAATGATAATTATTTAAAAACCTGCCATTCAACATATTTTTTTGCAAACACAAGATCTCCTTTCAAGATATGCTGCAAAAAATATTATTGCAATTACAAATTTTTCCCTTCTTTCGATAATAGACAGTGTTTTTGATGTACACTTCCAAAAGTAAAATTTATTTTGAATCGTTCAAAAGTTTTGCCACAAATATTTTCTTTCAAAAATGTGTTGTTTATTTGAGTTATGCTGTGAGAACATTTTTTTGCGTTAGAGCCTTAAACATTTTAAACGAAAAATAATCTGCTGTGGTATATAGGTTATATTTGCAATATGCTGCAATAATCTTTAAGATAAGAGCTTTTAATATTTTGCAAATGAACTGTCCCTTCTTTTACCAAGTAATTTTCATCAAGTGTTACGTCCAAACTGGGACAGAACTTGATCTACAGCTAAATATTCCATGAGCGTTCCCTTTAATAACTGCGAACTCTCTTTGTCATTTTACTATTTCCAAATATGGATATCGCAACAAGCTCAAAGATACTCTATGTTCTGGGATGTGGAGAAAATTAGTATTCCAAAAAGATCTTCCACCAGACCCGTCACGAGCTTTATTTAGTTATGCTCTCTATTGTAACTACAATTTTTGACATTCATAGCTTGGAATATTTCTGAACGACCACCACGCTTATTAAGAAACTACGAAAAAAAAATCGGTGGTATTGATCTCGGTAAAAGCTTTGAAAATGCAAAACGGATATTATACCAAACGAACTTATGCCAAACTACTTTATGCCAAACGGGGAAGAATCGGGATTATTTATTATGACAGTAGAGTAAAACATCCACCCCCAATGATAAATAAGCTTTATTATCGCTCCTATTTAGGGCTTTTTTATGTTGCTGTTATTTATCAAGCTTGTTATTAATCAACTTGCGGAACATTGCCGATCATGAACCGATATATATATATCTGAGACGAGACTCGCGAAGACGGTCTTCTTTTTCTGTGATTGCTGAGTTTTTTTCTTATTCCACTTTGTGTTTATACCAATCATGCGCAAGCCGTTCAAACCTTCACATGAATCTTTCAGTTCTATCCAAGCTAAAGTAGAAATTTCGGGTCAATCGGAGTTCCAGAAGTACAAATCTAGCTAAACTAAACATGTTTTTAACAACGTTTAACACGTTGTTCATTCCGCAACTTATGGACTACAAATGCAAACACTAAGCTAATAAATTGAAAAATAAATTGAATTTCAAACTAATCTTACAAAACCTAAGTTGGGTTTTGATAGTTTTGGCTTTTACTACAAATGGTTTATAACCAAGGCGGTGTAAGAATTCCATTTTTGGGAAGAGTTACTAATCTAGCGAATTTTTTTCTTGGTAATTTGGTAATGTGATAGAGAGGGAGCACTTTTACACTTTTACTTTCACATTTGACACCCATTAATAATAAAGTTTTCACCAAATTTCACGAAAGTGTTCATTTTGCCCCGATACCTTTTTGCCAGCAGTTATTTTTTTTTTTGGCGCAATTTACTAACTCATTTTTCTGACTTTTGAGATGATTTTTATATCCATGAATGAATGCAATACGTCATACTAATCACGAACTTGGAAGCCAGCCGTGGGTGACTGAAAAATATTGCCATTCTATGGTCTTAGAATAAGCATTTGCTTGATGTGTCCATTAAGCCCCTAATCCCCCTACACGCCTGAGAATTCTTTCAAAATTTGCTGCAAAAACGAAAATCCTTGAAAATTATGTTTTAAAACAAACTTTCAATGGCATGGTGGAATTGAACCCAATTTTTCTCAGCACTCTATTCTATTTTACTAAAATTTCATTTTTTTTTTGTGTTGGGGTTCTCTATTTATTTGAAGCAATGCGAATTGGGTGAAAAACGTTCCACAACGTCGAATGCTAAAACGTCGAAGGGACAAAACGGGGGTGACCATTTCCTGAAGATTCAAAATCAGGACATTTGGCAATTTTTATAACATATAGGGTGTCCCAGAAAGTATGGGCACGACTTTACCAGAGACACATTAAAGACCAACATGTACCTTGTAGTTACCCAAAATTTTATGGCTTATAAGGTAATCTAGAATGCCGTGAAAAGTGTACTGCGATCTGTCAAACTTGGATACCTTTTGCACTACCGAGGGACCAAATGCAGTACTAGAAGTGGTACCCAGCCCGAGTGGGACGGACCTGACTTTACCATTCTGCCATTTCGAGACCAGTGGAGATAAAAATCTGATTTTCACACATTATATTCTTGCACTTATCAAGAGCAGATTTTGATTTTTGAGTGATTTTTTTTCACTAGGGTCAGTGTTCCCTTAGAGGACAGTCCCCTATAGTCGCACTAGTGGCTTTTTACGGTCGTTTTTCTATAAATCTTTTCAAAATATTTTTTGACATGAAAATCAGGAGCTATTCATCTAAGTACCATTGATACACAGCTTGATCCTTGTCAGAAAAATGATCGAAATAATTAGAAATGCTTAAAATTTGAGCTCCCTTGCGCCTATAGTAAACCTATTGTTCCTATAGTAGCACTACTGAGAGAAACTATTTTTTTATTATACGAAATAATTAATGAATTAAGAATTTTTTTACCTCAAACGAAAGCTTTTGATCCACACTTTAAAGGAAAAATATAAAAGCTTTGTAAAAATGAGGTTTTGATTAGTATTTTGCCAACGCCGTGATGCTAGTACTACTATAGGAACAGAAGTTAGAAATAGTGCTACTATAAGCACATGTATTCCTATAGTGGCACAAGTGATAATAAATACAAACATATGAGTTTTCGTAGTTTTCATATTTTTCCCACAAAACCAAGATGAAAAAACTTTCAGATGGTGTAAAAATAATGACGCTAGCGTTATTTTTCGATTTTATACGAATATTTAATCTTAGCTATGCGGCTATCGGTACATCGACCCTACCTGTTTGTTGATAGTGTTACATTTTAGGAAGCTCTTCTTATCAGTTTTGCACAAATCGTGTTATATCTGAGCGACTTTGTTGTACGAAATTTGTTCTAGGGCACAAATAACGTGCAATAAAAATCTGAAAAAATATATTTATCATTGCCGATACGATAAATGATCAGACTATCACTTATTTTATTGGAAATTATAAACTTTAGTATAGAAAATTTGTACAGAAAAAAAATATACGATTTCAACTTTGGTCGATTTTTAAAAGGGTCATTATTTCGTAAAGGTTTTTTATGTGGAGAGATAAACTAGTAATTTTTGAGAATTCCACCATTTCGTCATATGTTTCCTGGCAAAACCAAATAAATTTTTAAACTAAAATTCTTATGGAACATCTTGAATACAATGTACATGAACTCACCACAGCGAAGGACTTAGATAAAAACATTAATTACTAGTTAAGTTCCATCAAATCACAAAAGTGTGCCCTGTGCTGACTAGATAAGAATTGATTTTCTAAAATAAAAAGTTTCTATGTAAAATGTAGTTTAATCAAACAAAATTTTCACAGGCAGCAATTAAAATGCCTCAAGAAAAAATATAAAAATATGTATTTGAATGGAAAAGTATTGTGATTCTTGTTGTCAAAGTCGTGACCATACATTCTGGGACACCCTATACCTGATATTGCCGTTTTGTCTCAAATACCAAACATGTATCATATTCCGAAGAATTTTAGAGTTTTTTTTTTTTCATTTTCCAATGAAAAAGGCGTGTAGTGTAAAGAAATTGAATCAACCTGTAGACAAATTTTACTGTTTTGATTGAGAAGATGAATGTTCGATAAAAAAATTAATTGAGGACAATATGGTGTTAATCTATCACTTTACCAAATACACTGGGATGTTTCGCCTATGAAAGTATCTTACAATTAGCCAGAAGTTTAAAAGTGATTTTGATGGGAATATGACAAGAAGTTTCTCGTGGTTATTGTTTGAAGTATGCCATGAAAGCATTGGGAATATTCAAGGGTCTCAAAACATCCATTACAATATCCCAACAAATCCTGCAACAATATCGCCAGGCAATTTACCGATGAGTTTAAAAAAACTGCTTAGTGTCTGATGAAGATCTCACTTGGATATTACTTAGAATGTCAATAAAATCAGCTGAATATATTTCATAGAATCAAAAAACTAATTAGAGAAACTCTAAAAACCTTTTCGGAAATGTACTAAAGATCATCGAAATATTGACGATCAATATCACGATACGAACACGTGTAATGTCCCATGATTGCTACCATCTACATATGCTAAAACTAATAATCCGAGTTTCGGAGATCACTTAAATTCTGATAACGATATAATTCTTTGAAAATACACCAGAGATGATGACTGATGTTTAAGTCAGAGCTTAACTAATTCTATTCGCAGTATCAGACACGTCGAACATCAGCTGAATTTGAAGCTGTTCTGATGCATTACAAAACGCAAACTAATTTCTGAACCACAAAACTCAACATGGATTTTGAGAAAGATGTCATTTGAACATTCTGGCCGCGCTATGGTGGTCTTAGAAATGCTTTTCAAATTTGAATCATCTATACTATAACATTCCAAGGTGTTCAGCAAGCACAAAAAAGCAGGACAAAACTGGGAATATGAAAATAAAAAATCAGGACGCCTCAAATTAATCTTGAAATCAGGACATGTCGTGCTATATCAGGACGGATGGTAATCCTAAACAAAACGTCGAAAGGACAGAACGTCGAATAGAGAGAAGTGAAAGGAAACGATTTTTTTTTTCTTGGACGAACGATTATCTTCTGAAGGGATATACTAAACGTCAATCATGGAACAGTTCGTCGAACACGATGTGAAAAAAGAAATCTGGAAAACAATTCCAAATCGCTGTTGAAAATTGATTGCCTTCGACGTTTTGTCCTTTCAACGTTTTGTCTACAAACATTTTGTCCCTTAACTGACGTACTTAATGGACGCTCTCCATACTGGTTGCAAATACAAATATTGAAAATATTCATTCAAAACTCTTAAACATTTATGATAATAAAGTACAGGAAGTTCTGCATTTGAAAATACGTTAGAAAATCCATATTTTTTTATAAATGTCAGTTGCAAAATAAACTGAAAATCTTAGCACTGTTGTTCGTTTGTGTCCGTTCTTTGTTGTACACTACACCAGCTCTTGGCCTATTACTTCCAATAGCTCTACCAATTTTTCGTATAGACATGGAAACAATACTTTTCTTGCCGAATTCTGCATAGAGTTTTCGTCTGCGCAATCTCTAGTAGACCTATGACAGATATCCTGCAGTAGAAATTTAAAATATTTGAATCAACTTTCCACAGGAGGTTGATTTCTGTTCCCCTTTTTGTATATCTTGGTAACTTAGAGAGATATTTTTTGAACACATAACATTTGCATAACTAATTAGAGTAAAAGTATAAATGTTTGTCATGATTTATTGCACTAATATTAACAACTTCACATAAATATATAAAAATGGATAACAAGAGTTTTAAAATATTTAGCAGTAACTGACTATAACGAAACTTTCTAAATTTTGTTAATAATGGGAATTAAATGCAATCCAGAATCTCGCTAATTTGTTTTAAATTTGATTAACTTTTCCTTGTTTACAGTTCTTTTTTTGTTTCAGAAATAAGTATCAATTGCCTATTTCCACACGCCAAAGTGATCTCTTCCAAGAAACTGTAGTATCTGTAATATCCGTTTGTTTTGTTTGTAAGGAAATCACGTCGTTAGCTGGTAAACTGTGGAAAGATTGACTTGCGATCGACATTCAATTTGAATTACTAATTTCCCATACGACAGTGTAGATACGTGGTGGCGCATCACTACCTAATCACTCAATCGTCTTTTTTCTCACGATTTGCTGTAACTGGCATTTTTGTGCAATTGCACGTAAGCGCGATAATTGGTGCTGTTGGAATCACATTGTTGGAACACGTGTATAAATACGTTGACAAACAGAATCTTACTATTTGCCTCCTTGAAGCGATAAACAATAGTTAATCGATTAGGTTTCATGTGTTCTAAGAGGCATTTATCTAAGAGAAACTTGTTTCTTGTGACCTGAGCGAAATTGTTAGTGTTCGATAAAACTAAATAATATTTTAATAATACGTACACATTACACAGCTTCCCGTTGCTCACAATATTTTATAACACCTTTTATCGAAAAACAACGCACTTTCTAAAATATCTGTGCAATCTTGTACACCAGAGACTCGTTCAGGATACCCGTTCACGAACTACTCGACAGCCACGACACGCGTGTGAAAATGCGCGGAACTGCGGAAAATCGCGACGATGGAAGACTAGCAATAAGCTTTCGTTAGGAAATTCACTTATATTTATATTGAAACTGAGTCGCTCGGCCACAAGTTAACCAGCCGATCGTATAGTCGGCTAGTTAGTTCGCCACAGCAAGTAGGAATAATGTTGCCTGTGATGTCAGACAAGTGCATAGCAGCAGGTCGGATTTACCGCTCTGAGATTCAGAGCCTCCGTGACAGGGTGGTGATAACACACATAAGTGCAGGAGCGAAAAAAAGAACTAACGAATTGGTTGTGGGTTGTGCATATATGGGTCACATCAATACTTGGTACCGTTAAATGAGTAGTTTTATACTGCCAATAATAATGTTTATTTATCTATTAGATTGTTGCATTGAGCATTCTCTGTCGTAGATTATTGAGGCCACATGGGAAGTTCTTATGGTCATCATCCACCCTGTCCATTTGAAGAAGAAAATTTCAAAGTTTGAAGAGTTTCACTAATCATATGAAAATTTATTGCTTTATTTTCATCTCCCATATCTTCTATACTATCCATACCTTGAAAATAGTGATCTGTGAAATTTTCTGCTCTTTCGGAGGAGACTTGAAGGGGGAAAATACTATGAAGAAATTATGAAAAATCTCCCAAACACATTAGTATATTAGAAATGTAAGTACAGACTTATCACTCCTTAGTGAATACTCATTATACAAACTATAATAAGAGAAGTTATTGAGGAAACAAATCCTCTTTATATTAGTTTTGTTTGAGATTTTTGCCGAAGCTTACCGGTCTATAATCACATATGTTGCTAAATAATAGCAAACAAAGTTATGAATATTGATGAATAAATTGATTTACTCTCTTTAGCAACTTCCTTTATTATTGTTTGAAGGTTGAGTTTTCATTATTGAATGATTATTTTGTACATATATTACAGTACAAACGTGTTTGGAAATTTTTTCATTTTTTTTTCTATACAACACATATTTTTGATAAATTGATCAAAAACAAAATGGTCGCCAAAGACATTTTATATGGAGATTGTCGATCCCCCAAGGAACATCTGAATATCTTTAAAACTAGATCACCAATGATTAATTTCGACACGGATTCTTAAACTAGAAGAGTTTTTTTGAGATCTTATGAAAAAAATGGTGCTAAAATATCGAGAAACAAAAAAGTTATCGCGATTTGATTTTTTTTGTGGTAAAAAATGAACCGGTAGAGGGGTTAAGGTAACAAGAAAAGTAATGCTTCTTTCCAGATGATAAGGAGCTGCTCTGAAAAAATCATACAAATCGGTTCAGAATTCCTGGCGAAATCTGAAAATTACGATATGAGCTTTTTTAGAGTTTTCAAGATCTTTATTTGTCCAGTGTGGTACCAGCAACATAAATGCTCATTACTCAAAGATGGCTGCACCAAATTGCTTCACTTTTTCACAACGTACTCGCATTAATGTGTTATTATTTAATTTAGTAGCCTGAGTTATTTACGTGGGTTATGGCTACGCGTCGGTCCACCAAGGAATTTTGGAATGTCTCCGGATCCAGATCTGACACATATTCTAAAACTAGAAGAGTATTTCGAGAGCTTGTAAAAAAATTGTGCCAAAAAAATGAAACATGAAAGTCATCGTGATTTGAATATTTTTTGGCAGTAAAAAATGAAGCTAGGAGTGTATCGGAAAGTAGTCGCAAACATTCAAAACGATATACCTCAGAGCACAGCGTATCTTTTGAAAAGCTAATCTTCATCATGTCATCAAGTATTGAATAAACTTAAAAAATATTGAATAATATGCAGTATTAGTATAAATACAAAACGGTTTGTAAAGTATAAACAACATAAATGCACAAAATTGCATTTTTTTAAGTGTCTTTTGAAGATTTGATGATTTGTATTGAAAATGTTTATATCAAACAAAATAGGTCAAAAAGGTTATTCCATTGGTAAATATGTTTACTTCATACAGCACCTAGAACAGATTTCAAAAAAATATATTATTGTTCTAGGAAATCACTTTTTAATAATTAACTTTTACAGGTCTGTCATATACAGCAGCAATTATATTGAGTACCGTTTTTTACTAACGTTACTTCATAAATATATATAGAAACATTTCCAATCAAAACAGTTTTTGATTTCGTTGCAATTGGTCAATGTTGCCATTAACGTGTAGAAAGAAAAAAAAAACAAAAACGAGGTCCTCAAAAATCCAATCCATCTTTTTCGTGTTTTGGAGTTAGCCCTCAAATGCTTAATAATTAATTTTTCAATATGTTTTTTTACATTATATCACAAAAATTGTGACACGTAATATATTAGCATGAACAAAAAGCAATTTTTCTTGAAGTTTAACACATTTTTTAACACATCAATTTTTTCACAGGTGTGCAAGATTTTCTTTGACATCTGTTAGTAATTTGAAAAATAGCATACAAAATGCAATTTTATTGAAACAATATCACCGCCACATCTTTTATAAATACATTTCTGATTGTTTGTAGATTCAACCCAACATTTTTGACATTGTTATAAATGATTGCGACTACTTTTCGATACACTCCTTCGAGGGGTTAACAGCCAATTATTAACACTAGGAGCCCCGCGATCAAAAACATCTAAATGGGTTTGCGCCTTTATCTCAGTGATGGCTTAATCGATTTTCAAAATTCTTCCACGTATCTCATGTCCATATCTTCAAGTTTTGTACGAATGGGAGTTTATCAGTTTCGAATAACCGTGAATAATAAGAAAAACAACACATGTATTTGAAAACTAATATTTCGAGCATCCCATACGAGGCAAATTACGCTAATTCCGACAGCTTAATTTGTAGTGCTTTGGATATGTATGATAGAGGTTTGGTATCTTCGACAAAGTTTTTTGAGATAAATTGCATTACATTTTGATCACTTTGGTTTTGATCTAGATAACGTGTAACTGATCTAGATTACTTCGATCTTTTATAATGAACTTTCTGGTTTAAAACTTCCTTCTGCAATGTTGTTCAATAAGACATTTAAAAAAAATCGATAAAAAATTGCTTGAATAAGTGCAGTGACCATGTTTGAGCAGGAACATAAATTTTTGATTACACTCAAAATTTAAATTACTGAGAAGAATCAAGAAATATATTTTTTCTGAACTTTTTGCCTATGAACCGAAACATTAAACAATAACATGTAGTTTTTTCGACATTCATTTAATTGCAGTAGCGACCATATTTTATAAGTGGTAGAAATTCTAAATTACACTCAAAATTTATTTTACTTAAAAACTTGATAAATTCCTAGTTTTTAATCTGTTTCTAGGCATATAAATCAAACTTCGAAGTGATAACATCTAGTTTTTCGACATAAATACAGTGGGATTCCGTTTTTGGCATGCTCCGATTTTGGCAACCCCCGATTTTGGCAACAAAATGGATCCGTTTTTGGCAACATTTTTCAATACCATTAAAATTTGTAAATTTTTGTAAATATTATCGTGTCTGTTGCTTTAGTCATTTGAATAGCATGTCAACTCCACACCGATTACATTCCAGAGCTCTATTTTCGTCTATATTTCCCCAAATCTCACCAACTACTAAGGACTCGCGTACGCGTACGCGTACTTCAGAATGGTCATTGGTCATACATTGGCAACGTTTCATGAGGCCAATAATCTCCACCAGTAGCTCAACTCAAGACCAATCTCTTTTCTTAGGCATTCATATTGAATGACCAGCCCACTTGAGTCTGCCAGTAGGTGCTAATATAAAAAAAACACTGTTCTTCAGACATAAGAGCAACAAAAAATCTATGACTCACACAGAGTTACAACCATAAATTTTGTCTCATCTTTTTGGCTCATTGTCTTTATTATTATGGATTTACATACATTACGCATGTAAAAACACACTGCAATAATAGATTCAAATATGTACAGCAAAATGTCGTGTATCATAACTTTTAATAAATTTCATTAAATAACATGACAAATGCGAATATTAACTTTTTGTCTGTGGTATTGGTGTGTATATTAATCTTTCTGCGTCAACAATTTAAAGCTACGTTCCCTTTTTTCTATAGACTCTGTAAGGCGTTAGATTTGTTAAGAGACGATCCAGAATTCCGTACAAGATTGTTAATCATGGATACGGGTCTCACCATCATCAAAATGTTCCTTACGAGCTGAGTCTATGAGTTTCCTAACTGTACCCTGGAGAATCCTTAAGGGATTCTTGGTTCTTGTGGGATTTTTCAGAATTTTTTTACGAATTCATGAGGATATCTGCAGATTCCAAGTGGACACTGAGGGCTTGTTGAGGGATCCTTAGAGTGTATAATTAATTATGGAGGATTATGTCCAAAACCTGGTGATTCATAATAAACTCTAGGGAGTCCTGTAAATTTTAAGTGGGATAATGTGAATTTCTAGTAGTATTTTTAATATTTCCGGCGAAAGCTTGGGGATTTTGAAAAGGTTTATAGAGGAATTTCAGGTGTGCTAGTGGTAGCCTAATAATAATAAACCTTTTAATTTTTTATCGGGGACGAGAATGTTCAGCAACATCGCAGCGGAATTCCAAGATGTTAACTCCTATCAAATTCCTTAGCAAGATCCTGAGAACTCTATGCGAGGTCCTACGGATGCTTGGCAAGATACATCAGAGCTCAAGCGTTTTTTCTGTAGATCTCTTATGAGAACCTGAAGATTCCTATAAGGTTCTTGAGGTTTCATAACAGGATGCTGTGAATTTCAGTTGATTTCATAAGGTAGGTGTAAAACATATATCAAGCTCTATTAAAAATTATTTCAAGTAAAAATTAAATTCTACAAAATTACAAGTCACATATATGCATCATCTTCTTCTTTCTGGCGTTACGTCCCGACTGGGACAGAGCCTGCTTCTCAGCTTAGTGTTCTTATGAGAATTTCCACAGTTATTAACTGAGAGCTTACTATGCCAATGACCATTTTTGCATGCGTATATCGTGTGGCAGGTACGAAGATACTCTATGCCCTGGGAAGTCGAGAAAATTTCCAACCTGAAAAGACCCTCGACCGGTGCGATTCGAACCCATGCATCATCTCATGTTTATGTTTGCCCTTTTGATGCAGTCAATCATTCATTATAAAATGCTTTACTTTATCAGAAACATAAATTGATGAAACAATTCTAAACTTACCGATTTTTTTAAATTTTACGCTCCATAAGTTAAACTGATTTTAAATGGTCATTTAATTAGAAAAAAAGCTCATGCCGTTTTGCAATACTCAGCGCTTTTGATTCGCAAATACGTCTTTGAAAGAAAACAACATTTTTTTTTCGTGATCTTTCATAGTTTTAAGAAAATGTCCAGTTCTTCAATAAAAGTCACATATGCGATTATTGGTTTTACAAGGCCCTCTTATATAAAAATTATACATAAAGTTTCTAAAAAATAATTGAAGACGTTGAGGCGTAAAAACGCCACCAGAAATATGTTTGCCAGATTTAACATTACGGGGCTATAGATTCATAGCATAGTATAACCCTTCGGGAAAATGCTTCGAAGTGAACCTTTTCGAAGTCTCAACGCCTTATGATTCCAAAAAAAAATGATGTATTAACATTCTAATGATGTTTTCAAAACCAATAGTTGAAAAATAAAATTTGAAATATGGGGTCCGATTTTGGCACGGTTCCGTTTTTGGTAACTGAAAATTTTAACTTTGTTGCCAAAAACGGAAACTGTATATTGAATGAATTCTGTGAACATGTTTAAGCAGATATATAAATTTTGGATTACACTGAAAATTTCTTTTGTTGAAAAACCATCCAGTTTCCATCCTGTTTGCTTGTAAAAAAATATTCAAAGAAATAAAATGTAGTTTCTGTAACATGAATTATTTTATACAATTCTAGTGAATATGTTTGGGCAGAAATAGGAATTTTTTGATACACTTGAAATGTATTATACTAAAAAATTAAAAAAAAAAAAATTCAATTGTGTGTCTATGAAACAAGTATCAATGCGAAGACATGTAGTTTCTCGACATAAGTTTCATTTAGCAAGAACAATGACTATGTTTGAGCAGAAAGAGGAGGTTTGGAGCAGATTGAAAACTTCTTTTTGTTTAAAAAAAATCACCAAAACCTCTAGTTTTAAAACATATGCATGTAAATCAGAATTAAAATCACCAAATATAGTTTTTCAGCATTAAATTTCTAGTTAAAGTGCAATCAACATGCTTAAGATATAATAGAATCAAATATATTACACTCACAATTTCAACAACTAAAACTAACTAGGAAAACACCTATTTCTACATGTAAAATCAAATTTGAGGCGTTTATTCGATCAAACATTCAGAGAAATCCTAATTCTAAATTTAATTATGCATATATTCACTTACTGGAGCGACTATCAAAATTCTTATGGAAATGGAAATAAACGCTATTTAAAATAAACGCATACTTAAAAGTTCTCGAAATTGGTAATCTATCTTAAATTATATATCACCTCAAGGTGATTATAGAACAAAGCCACACCTTAAATTTTCAAGAGCACAAGACTTGAGAACCAAACAGCGCTCCGCGTTGAAAATCTATCCCATTGGTAACCACCAGCAAGCAAGCAATTTGATTGGTTTTCAACGCGAACTGTTGTCAGATTCTCTCGTCTTGTGCACTTGAAAATTCAAAGATAGGCTTCGTTTTATAATCACATTAAAGGCACTTCCTAGTTTTATCTGGTATGCTTTCTGGCACGAAGTCAACAATGCAACATCATTCCAAGCGATGAAATATGATATTTATTGATAGTTTAAAAACTCTAAAGAACATGTTTGCAAGAAGAAACTTTTTTTTTTTTGAGTAAATTAAAAGTTTTCTCTATTTAAATCCCAGTTTTTCAAACCCGTTTGTTAGTTTTTCGGCATGAATTAAATAAAGCAAACCCAGGGAACATGTGTAGAAAAAGAAATGTTTGATTTAAAACCGAATTCATTTTAATTAAAAAACTACGAAAAACTTATTTTTTAGAACCTGTTTGCTTGTATATGTGAATTGAAAGTAATGACATACAGTTTTCTTTTACATAAATTTGAATAAAAATTACTTGTGAATACATTTGAGCAGAAACTAAAATTTTTGATTGCACCGAAGATTTTTTTACGGTCATCTCTCCATAACTTGATATTGGAGGGACTTTTGAGTTAGGGAGGTATCGAGTTATAGAACAAAAAACTAGTTTAAATCGAGACCATCGAGGTAGCTATGAAAATCGATTTTTATGGCTCTCTCACTCAATATTGAGATTCAAAATATCGAGTAAGGGAGAGTTGACTCCTTTTTTGAACCTTTTGCAGGTTCATTAAAATTTATAGGGAAGACTTGTTGGTTACAATCATTTTTTTTTTACTTGTTAAACATTTTAATTCGAAAATAAAACATATGTCATCGCTTTGAGTTTTCATTTACTGGCAAACAGGCTTGAAAAATGAATGTTTCTAAGATTTCAAGTACAAGAAATTTTGAGTGTGATCTAAAATTACTATATATGCTTATCAGACCTATGTTCAATATTTATCGTTCTACTGAAACATACGCACTGTTTCTCCACAATCAAATGTATGTAGAGAAACTAAATGTCATTGTTTTGGAACTCGATTTATATGCAAATAGTTATAAAACATAGGTATTTCTGTAGTTTTTATGTAAGACAAATTTTGAGTAAATTCAAAATTACTATTTCTGACCAAATATATTCACTAGATTTCTACAAAAGAATTCATGCCACCAAAACTACATGTCATTGATTTGAACATTGTTTTGCTGGTAAACTGGATAAAAAAAATAAAGGGGTTTTCGTAAGTTTTAGCAAAAGAAATTTTGTGTGAAATCCAAAATTTCTATTTCTGCTCAAACATGTTCACTGGACACGTACAATCTAGTTTATGCCGAAAAAAAAACTACATGTCATCGCTTTAAAATTTGATTTATACAGGTTAACAAACAGGCAAACAGGTTAAAAAATAGGATTTCTTTATGTTTTTAAATCAAAATAAGTTTTGAATGTAATCTAGAATTTCTCTTTCTACTCAAAGATGTTCTCTAGACTTTTGTTATCAAAATAATGTAAAATAAACTACATATCAGTGCTTTGAATTCTGGTTCATAGGCTAACAGCTAAGAATTAAAGGTATCTCTTGATTATTTTCAGTAATTTAAATTTTAAGTGTATTAAAAAAATATAGTTCTGCTCAGAGAACATTCTCTGTAATTCTGCAAGCAAATTTGTGTCGAAAAAATGTTAAAATTGTATCATTGAACAACATGACAGAAGCAAGTTTTTATCTAGGATTTCCTAGCAAGAGATAAACTGATCTAGATCAGTTATAAGCAGTGTTGCGAAAAACTCAATTTCTCATAACTCACGCTTGAGATTTTTCACGTCAATCACGCAACTCAGCAGTCAAAAAATCATGGATGAGTTGGCTCACTTTTTTGACTCATTGTCTCGTATTTCCATAGTTTACTCACACACGGCAATAATTTCTTGTTAGTCTGGTAAAATTATAGTAATCCTTTCTAACGTGAATAAGAACATTCGGGTTTCAAGAGTTTTTGACGGGTTTTGCGACTGAATCATTTTTCACGGTTTGAGTTGATTGAGTGTTTTTTGCATCAAAATCTCAAGCGTGAGATTTACGAAGCAGATCTCTAATGAGTTTGCTCTCACGGGAGAGCGTATTGATTGAGATTTGAGTGTGAGTCTATCAACACTGGTTATAAGTTTTTTAGATCAAATCCAAGACAATCAAAATGTAGTGCAACCAAGTCCGAAATGCTTTGTTGAAGTTTCTAAACCTCTAGCATGTATATCCAGAGCACTAAAGGTTTTGGCATGCGAATTCCGTGATCTACAAAAATCTGCATCGCTAGGGATGCTCAAAATATTCTTTTTTTTCACGTGCACTATTTTTCTAGGTTACCAGGGTCATTAAGGTTTAAAAAAACTGAAATTATAACATTTGTAGTAAAATTTGACACGATTCTCATACCGCCTCAGTATGCTAAAAAAAATTGTGTTGGTTTCATTGCTTTTGGGTAAATTTGAACATCCCTAGGAACATTGTTTTTCTTACCGTACCAAACTATGGAATATGAACATGAGATACGTGAATTTTGAAAATCGGTTGGGCCGTTGCTGGGATATGGCTGATTGAAATATAAGGTACAACTGATATTTTATCCCGGGGCACCTAGTGTTCATCTAAATCACGAGGTACTTCATGTTGAACATGAAAAACCAAAGTTGTTGTACAAAGTACAACGCGCGACTATTTGCGTTACAAAAATTCGCACGATAACCGAAATATTAACGAAGAACAACTAACATATTTTGTTTTGAATTAATCAGAAGAATATGGGAGGCATCTTGAATATGCACTATACAATTCGAAGGGAGGAAGTCAGGTGAAACGTTACTTACATAGGAGGAGGGAGTCAAAAATTTTGAATTTAGGCGTTACGTTATTTGTGTATCATGCCAAAGTAGACAAACAGTTGAATATGTATTTAAATCGGTTAATAAAACTCATTTTGTGTGTGTGTTTTTTTTCAGAGAACTTATTATTATTCCTAAAAATACCAAAATAACTAAAAATCAGTATTTGTAAAGATTAATTGTTAGTTAATTTGTTTTTATTTATTAATTTTTTCATATAATTCATTTGATAAGTTTGTTTTTTTTACAAAGCTCAGAAAATTAAAAGGTAGTTTCAGGTAACTTTTAGACGAGAAAACATATCATTTTAAACGTGTAGTTCCACAGTTTTCTTTTTTCAACATAAGCCATTGCTATAGAATATATTTTATACAGTATGTAGTTTTCAAATCTTACGTCTGAACTAATTCATATATAAGTTACTCCACTGAACGGCTTCCCCGTTCTCTTTTTAGCCAAGATACTACTCCTCATTTGTCGTGTTTCACTGCGATCTACCCGGGAACAGATCAATATCGCATTCAGTTTGCTCAGCTCGCAAAAAATGAAGCGACTGAAATAGACAACGCTTTACCGGGAGTGTGATGTTGCGGTTACATGGAGTTTCCTCCAACTCCGTTCGATTGATTTATTCTTCAAGAGTATCACGTCACTACAAACCAGGAATCAAACCTGGATGATGAGGAGCACGTCATGATTAATCGGAAATTATCAAATACAAATGCCATTATTAGAAGTTCAAGTTAATTCCAAATAAGATGGCGTAAGGAATGTTTAAACAACAATTTGACTAATCATACATTTGATAATATTTTTATTAGTTTGTACTCTAAAATGCCATGATAAAATGCAATGGGTTTCAATTCAAATAATGCTCGGGTGTGGTTTCGTACTGGATCACATTTCGTTACTAATTATGTTTCGTATTAAACAGCATACGATCCCTAAAAAACTATCGGCTTCACGAAGCTCAAAACCAGTTCACTTGCATTGTACTCAATGGGATAGAATTTCATTCATCTCATTGGATGTCAAAATTTCTGACATTGAAATTTGAGTATTGCGAACATGGTCAAGATCAGATATTGCATCGAAATGCGGAATATCGTCAGTTCAACAATCTCTTTCCTCTTTGTATTATTAATAGCTCATGTCTAGTTGGTTTCAGCTGCAAACTGAGCAAAATGGATTATGGTACATTAAAATCATGTACGTCGTTCATTGACAGTAATAATAAGTGGTAAAACAGGTGAACCAGACTGTAAGACCCCATCCACAAATAACGTAATGCTCTTGGGGTAGGGAGACGGTGGGCTCAATTGTTACAACGAAAACGCAACGTGTTCAAAATTCTCAACTTTAACATCACGTTATATATGGACGCTGCCTAAGTACCTCACCGTTCAGTCTACTTGGAAAAAATGTACCACAAGTTCAATCAACTTTGCAGCTCAGCTGTCCCACCGAACAAGTAAGAAGAAAGAAAAGGGACTTCCCAGCATGACACACTTATCGACTATTTGCTAAACCGGATCATTGAGTGAGAAATTATCTTCATTATAATGATTATCTTTTTCTTTAATTGCCGCACTGTAAACTTTTCTTGTTTGTGGCACTCTGATTTTGAAGCATGATCTATTCTCTGATCTGAAATCATGATCTATTCATTCATGCGAATTTTTTAATAATTCCCTTGGATATAGTTTTAAAAATTTAAGTATCTCATGATTTTTTTTTCAGAAATTTGTAATTACTACAATTAAGGCTCTCATTAGTCTTGCAGTAACGATCTACAGGGTGTCCGTAATTATCCTTACAAACATTGAAGACATGGTTCTATGCAATGGAGCTGAATAATTTCAGCATTCCTTGAACATTTCGTCGAATGGACATTTGGTCGAAAATAATTTAATTGCTTTTAGAAGCAGATTTGTCCCAAATGACATTTAGTCCTAAAATTTAGTCGAATATGAATGAGATTTTGACTTTAATACACAGTGAGTGGATCATTGAAAATGGAAAAGCATATATGGTAGATATTATTACTGGCCGTTGTATATGCTAGAACGACATAAAAGAATCCAACCAATGTGCATTAGTGTAGGGAGATATCTCCCATACTGGATACCAATTTAGCTGCATCCATAATTCAAAAACTATTGATTATTTATTGTCTCAGTGCTCATTTATGATAAATATTATCATTTTTGTAGCGTACAAAAAATAATTTGAAAGTATAAATAGGAATTTTAACATTACATTTTGATAATTCATTTTAATACCAAATTGACCAATCTTTGCCATCATTTGCACCCAATACCGGACACGATCTGGAAATGCCTCGAATTCTGTAAATTTGTACATCATTAAATGTTCATACTCCAAAATAGTATTTGATTGCCAATTCAATGCATTTGCAACATTTATAAGAGTAATTTGTGTTTTACTTAGTCTGAAAATCGTCCATCAAAAAACCTCTTTTGTATATGATGAAAAATAACACATTTTACGTGTTGTTCTGAATTTTTATTCCTCTTATTTTATTGCATCTTTGATACCATGATCGGAATCCATAAAAAATGAATGTATTTTGAGACACTGCACAATGGACCGAATCGACATTTTAGCCGGAAAAAAATGTTTTCTCTGTTCTCGTCGATTTTAGACGTTCGATGTCTTCAGAGAAGTTATTTGTAATTGAGTTTTGCATCTTTTAAGAAAAAAGGTGAATAGGGTGGCCCTTATTTAAGTTAAAATTTTGACTCAAACTTTTTTGTTTGATGAAATTTGTGGCTGCGCTCTTCTGCAAACTTTTAGAAAATGTTATTTTGAACAACTTTGTCGAAGACACTTTTGATCTAACTCTACATTTGAGCTAAATAAATTGATTTTGAAAGTTTTAACCAAAAAATCAGTTATTTTGATCTAACTTTTTTATTTTTAGTTTTACGTGAATGTGGTCTTCAGAAGAGTTGCAGAGGAAGTAAAGATACACATTTTTTGCTGCAAGTTTGTAATTCTTGTGGTTTTGAAGTTATAAGCAAATTTAAGTGAAAAACTATGAATTCTTTAGATGCCCATAACTCATGGAGTTGGTTCGATAAAATTTTTCTTTTAGTGGCATTAGAAAGGCCATACAATAGGCAACATTTGCTGCAAAAACTGGGAGAACGTATTTTTTGTAAATTGAGAAAATTCACTTCAAAAATACACTTAAAAAACTCGAAATTTGCTTGTAACTTACAAGATTTTAAAGTTAACGGCGTGCTATCTTCAGCAAAGTTGCAACACATTTCTCTAAAAAGTGGTGTATGAGAAAGTTGTATATCTAGTTAAATTCTATAACTTTGCTGAAGACTGCATGCCGTTAACTTTAAAATCTTGTGAGTTACAAGCAAATTTTGAGTTTTTTAAGTGTATTTTTGAAGTGAATTTTCTCAATTTACAAAAAAATATGTTCTCACAGTTTTTGCAGCAAATGTTGCCTATTGTATGGTCTTTCTAATGCCACTAAAAGAAAATTTTTATCGAACCAACTCTATGAGTTATGTGCATCTGAAGATTTCATAGTTTTTCACTTAAATTTGCTTATAACTTCAAAATCACAAGAATTACAAACTTGCGATGTTCAGCAAAAATGTGTATCTTTCTTTGCAACTCTTCTGAAGACCACATTCACGAAAAACTGAAAATAAATAAGTTAGATCAAAATAACTGATTTTTAGGATCCACCCTAAGTTAAAACTTTCAAAATCAATTTACTTAGCTCAAATGAAGAGTTAGATCAAAAGTGTCTTCGACAAAGTTGTTCAAAATAACATTTTCTAAAAGTTTGCAGAAGAGCGCAGCCACAAATTTCATCAAACAAAAAAGTTTGAGTCAAAATTTTAACTTAAATAAGGGCCACCCTATTCACCTTTTTTCTTTAAAGATGAAAAACTCAATTACAAATAACTTCTCTGAAGACATCGAACGTCTAAAATCGACGAGAACAGAGAAAACATTTTTTTCCGGCTAAAATGTCGATTCGGTCCATTATGCACTGGTGTAAAATTTATAAAGATATCATGTACCGTCGATGGGGGTGACAATGGGTCTAGGGGGTGAGATTAGGTCAAAACGGAAAAATATGATTTATGAAATATTTCAGCTAATAACGCTGATATTACTAAAATTTATAATTCATATGTTAGGGAACATATTATTACGCATAATTCATCGCAACATCCATTTTTAGAAATAGTAGTTTTTGTTTACTATATCAATAAACTTGCGTGTTGAAACTAGATAAAATTTACAACATTAAATTTCTCCTGTGCAAAGTATCACGGATGAACTTTAACCTTTATCGTTATATTAGTGGAAGGTTGAAAGTCTTTTCATTACATTTCACACGTATTTTCCGGAATCTGTTTGATTTTTCCACAAAAAAATCATTTTTTTCGGTACGGTATCTAAAACATTAAAAATGGGGGTGAGATTGGGCCAAGCAAGAACGATAGTAAATGAAATTGCAAGTCCACTTTTTTGATATTTTACGGTGCCGGGTGTTATCTTTTTTCATTAAGATGTGTTTATTCTTTCTAAATACAGCATTTATGAAACATCAAACAAGTCTACTTGAGGATTCCGTGCATTGAATAACAATGCAACGCATTTTGACAACTTCTCAAACCAGCAACTGTGTTTCGTGCGCAGCAACATCGTAAAATTTTATCAAATGGATTTGTTTTTTGGAATTTAATTATTCATCAGTGTTTCCATATTATAGAAACATTTCACGGAAGTACAAATGAGTTGGATCGCTGAAATACCGGGATTATGACGTCAACATCTGCCTGAAAGGTATTGATCGAGGAAAGTCGCACCGAAATTTAACTATTTGCGAGGGTTTAAAATAATCACTTATTCAGTGCACCTTTGGGAAAACTGAGTAGGCTTTGTGGCAATGGGGATGAGAATTTGATGACAATTTGAGGGAAAAAAACAAGAAAATGTATGTAAACTTGACGAAAAATGTTGGATTTACATATTTTTCTTAAAGCTCTTCAATTATTTAATATAATCATTCTTTTAAGTGGCTTTATCATACTTGCGAAACATCTTATACATCTTTTCGTCTTGTTTGTATCGTATTTCATCAATATTTAGCAGCTGTGAATGGTTTTGTAATCATATTCTCAGAAACAAGTTATTTCAATTACAGTGACCCAATGTCACCCCCTCTATGGGGTAAGATTGGGTCATTTTTCATTCACTTGTGGTGCCGCTGTGAATAAATATTTTTATTTAATTTTTTGAATAGTTGTTATTGTACCATCAAAGTACATACACACCAAATTTGAAGTTAATTGGAGTTAAATTGCGATAGTTATTCAATAAATAAATCGTACATATCCATTTTTGACCCATTCTCACCCCCAACGACGGTAACAAATCAAGCTGTCCGAAACTGGGAGACAGGACGTGAAAGACCAAAATTGATGGTCAAATTAAAATTTTGGTCTTCAAATGGAACTGAAATACATTCTCACAACTCGGCGCATAATCGATCGGCGCGCAACTTATGTGGTGGTCTGCGGTTTTGAGAAAAGATTCGCAAAGTGCCCAACTAGTACCAGACCATGGCGCGTAACATTCGAAGTAAAGAGGAAGTGATCGAAATGCTAAAAATTCTCGAGAAGGTCAATAACTCGTTGCAGAACTCGATTTTTACAGCACTCGTCGTAATTATCCTACTCGCCAAGCTTCGTAGGATAAATTTACAACTCGTGCTGTAAAAATCATAATTCTGCAACTTGTTCCGTAAACTACTATTTTGCAATTGCTCATCGTAATAGGCTGTTTTTGATAACGATAATCTCTCATACTAGAACTGCTACCCTAAAGTGATATTTTACGAATTTGCCAAATATGGTGTACACAACTCGTTGCAGAGCTCGATTTTTACAGCACTCGTCACAGTTTTACAACTCGACAAGCCTCGATGGATGAATGTACGACTCGTGCTTGTAAAAATCATTAATCTGCAACTTGTTGCGTAAACTACTATTTCTTACATGAGTTCATTCCCGATTGTTATATCTCGTAAAGGTGAAGAAAATCAAAGCCAAACCTTAAATTTTCAAGAGCACAAACCATCTCGCTGAAAATTTGATCGATTTAGGGATTCAGATTGCCGTTTAAGCTAAAACTTGACAGAATGATCACTCGGTGGTGGTGGCCAATCGCTCAAATTTTCAGCTTGAACCGCTGTCTGCTCTTTGACTTGAACAATATCGTAGATTTCCGTCGATCGTTCAAACTAAATTAATGCTTTATATGCAACAATTTTTATTGAATCTGACATATATTACATATGGAATTCTTGTTTTAGAACCATTAGTCACATTTTTCTACTAAGGATTGTTAATTGTTTTCCTCAGACCGAACGCCGACCACTTGTTTCGTTTTAATGTTTTACCTACATTAATTGAGCCAAACATTTGTGTTATATAAATACCGATTAGGTTATCGAGCCAAAACAAGAATGAAGCTATGGATCGTTTCAACTGTCCATCCGTTGATCGTGATCACGTCTCATTGTTTGGTTATCATTCATTACCATATTGACTCTTGCACGCCCATATTCCAACGGATATAAGCCTACGTTGTAATTTAACTAATTGCTTGACAGCTAAGCATTATCTACTAGCGACAGTACAGGTGCAGCACACCACAGTGAACAGCTGTGCAGCCGAATCGATCAGTGATCGTGAAATAATTACATCGATTGTCTTTTAGTGCTTGAGGCTGTGTTAACATTTCCATGAACTTACTCTACTGCGGAACAGGTTGACTAACATGCTTTCAACCGTTGGCGATCGGGTCAATCCCAATGGAACCTATAAGCCAGTTTGAACGAGATTGACAGGATGGTCAAACGTACAGTCTAAAATGACACATGATCCTGTTTTTTACGCTTGTTTGGGTTTTTAGCAATGCCTTTGTAAATCTACTTTTATCAGGAAGAAACAGTCAATAATCATCTAGAACGACGATTGACTTTGTACCATATCAAATTCACTTCCATGATTGTTGAGATCAGAGCTAGTCTAGCTTGCTTGCATCACCATTACTCATAATTAAAGAAACCGAACCACGAATGAACATCAGCATGCATATATGTACTTCTTCAACACAAGGGGTTTTTCCAAAAATAAGATGGTCTGATTCAACCAAGGCTGTAATTTCAGCCCCACAAATCTTCAGTAAAAATGTTCATAATCAAATTCATATGAACAATTACAAAGCGATGGAATGGTATCAACTTTTTAAATCATATAAAAAGATTAAAAAAACGCAACATTATACCAATTTTTTTTTATTCACGGCATTTTAAAACAATAAGAGAGATTTACACAACACAAACTTATAGCAAAATACTGAAGGAACCTTAATTTTGAAAATTACATTGCCGTTTTGACTCATATTCCAACCACTTGAGGGCAACAGTGACTTCAAATGCATCTTATATGTCGATAAAAATATTAATTTCAGCTTATTTAGTAACATTTTAACGTAAAAGTTATGGAACAACATTTTGTTTCAAATTCGGGTCACTGTGTTCATTCTGCCTCATATTCCGAATACATTGATTCAAATTCCGAACAGCACGAATAAATCGTATCCATGAATATTTTCGCAAATAAAATTATCTGAGCTGGTTTTACTAGTCTTGAACAAGAGAATTATCACTACTCAGGTATAAAATAGATTACAATTGACTGCCATTTTCTTGTAATTTCAACATTTAAACCAAACTTACCTTACCAGTCAGGCTGATGCCTGGGTGTCCTCTGCTGTACGTTAGAGACGTCTCAATTCGACGTGGTCCATAGCTGCCCGTCGCCAGCCACGCATTCTGCGAAGGGTCCGCAGATCGTCATCAACTTGATCGACCCATCTTGCTCGCTGCGCACCACGTCGTCTTGTGCCGGTCGGATTGTTTTTAAGAACCATTTTCACCGGGTTGGTATCCGACATTCTGGTGACATGCCCGGCCCACCGCAGCCTCCCAATTTTTGCGAGGTGGACGATGGTTGGTTCTCCCAGCAGCTGGTGCAATTCATGGTTCATTCGCCTTCTACACGTTCCGTCTTCCATCTGCACTCCGCCGTAGATGGTCCGCAACACCTTCCGTTCGAAAACACCAAGGGCGCGTAGATCCTCTGCACGTAGGGTCCATGTTTCGTGCCCATAGAGGAGTACCGGTCTAATCAGCGTCTTGTAGATGGTTAACTTCGTGCGATGGCGAACTTTGTTCGATCGCAGCGTTCTGCGGAGTCCAAAGTAGACACGATTTCCAGCGACGATGCGTCTCTGGATTTCTCTGTTGGTGTCGTTGTCGGCGGCCACCAGTGAGCCCAAGTACACGAATTCTTCGACAACCTCGATTTCATCACCGTCAATATGAACTCGAAGTGGGGGGCGTGCCGTGTCTTCTCTTGAGCCTCTCGCTATCATGTACTTCGTGTTTAACACATTGATGTTCAGAACGATTCACCTAGCTTCAGCCTTTAGTCGGATGTACGTATCCGCCATCGTCGCAAAGTTGCGTGCAACAATATCAATGTCGTCGGCGAAACCAAGTAACTGAATGGACTTTCTGAAGATCGTGTCACTCATGTCTATCCCCGCTCTTCTTATCACACCCTCTAACGCAATGTTGAACAATAAACACGAAAGACATCACCTTGCCGTAACTAGCGATGGGCGATTTTGAATCGATGTTCCGAAAATCGATTTTTTCGTTCCGATTAATCGATTTTTTGAAACGATTTTAGGAGCACTCAAGATCGAGTGAATCGATTTTCTTCATTCGATTTTTTGTTTCGATTCAAAAGAATGAAATTGATTTAAATTTGATTGAATTTAAATAATGATGGAATTTAAAACCATTTTTGCTTTTGGTCTTATTTTGAGATCATGTTTTTGTAATTTTTTATATTCGCTTGTAAATCGCATCGATCCAAAAACATCGATTCAAATGTTTCGATTAAATCGGTGAATCGATTCCACATATTAAATTTGAATCGATTCAGTAACATAGATGTTCGGGTCAAATTTTCCCAACGATAGCCGTAACCCTCTGCGAGATTCGAAGGGACTCGAGAGTGTCCCAGATACTCGAACTACGCATATCACTCGCTCCATCGTCGCCTTGATCAATCTTATCAGTTTGTCCGGGAAACCGTATTCGTGCATAATCTGCCATAGCTGTTCTCGATCGATTGTATCATAGATCGATTTGAAATTGATGAATAAATTATGTGTGGGTACATTGTATTCGCGGCATATCTGCAACACCTAGCGGATGGCGAATATCTGGTCCGTTGTTGCTCGTTCGCCCATAAATCCTGCCTGATATTGCCCAACGAATTCTCTAGCAATTGGTTATAGACGGCGGCATAGAATTTGGGAGAGTACCTTGTAGGCGGCGCTCAAAATTGTGATCGCACGATAATTGGCGCAATCCAACTTGTCGCCCTTTTGTAGATGGGACATACGACACCTTCCATCCACTCCTCCGGCAATACTTCCTCCTCCCAAATCTTGGAAATAACCCAGTGCATCACCACCGTATTTTGTTGTTTTTCAACCGTCTTATCTCCATTTCTACCTCTTGGAGATCTGGAGGCGGAAGTCTTTCGTCGTCCGCGCGTGCTCCCAAAGTTATTTCCGTGCCACCTTCGCTACTGGCCACATCACACATCAGGTGCTCGTCTTAGTGCTGCCGCCACCTTTCTACCACCTCACGTTCGTTCGTGAGAAGATTTCCGTCAAGTCTCTGCACATATCGGCTTATGGCACAAAGCCTTTGCGCGAACGTTCTCGTTCTTCTTGATGACGCTTTTTTCTCCGGAAGACCGAGTTTTGTCTGTTCCGTGCCTGTTTAAACCGTGCCTCTTTCGCTCTCGTGCGGTGTTGCAGCATTCTCGCCCATGCTGCATTCTTCTCATTCTTCAACTGCTCGCATTCGCCGTCGTACCAGTCGTTTCTCTGATTCGGGGCCGCTAAACCTAGTGCTGCTGTTGCGGTGCTACCTATGGCGGATCTTATGTGCCTCCAGCCATCTTCAAGAGTGGCAGCGCCAAGCTGCTCTTCCGTTGGTAGGGCCACTTCCAACTGCTGCGCGTATTCTTGGGTAACTTCTGAGTCCCGTAACCGCTCGATGTTAAGCCGTGGCGTTCGGCTTCGGCGCGAGTTGGTCAACGTCGAAAGTTTTGAGCTCATACATACAGCAACTAGGTAGTGAAAGAATTTTCCGTCGATTTGGTTCTCGGTTAGATTATCGGGTGATCTCCAGGTGGCCTTATGGATATCTTTGCGGGGGAAGAAGGTGCTTCGGACTACCATACCACGAGAGGCTGCAAAGTTGACGCAAAGATGGCCGTTGTCGTTAGATACGGCGTGTCGGCTGTTCCGCCCGATCACCGGTCTGTACATTTCCTCTCGTCCTACCTGAGCGTTCAAGTCGCCAACAACGATTTTCACGTCACGCGGCGAGCATCCGTCATATATCTGCTCCAGCTGCGCGTCTCCTTCTCGTCGTCGGGTCTCCCTTCATGTGGGCAGTGTACGTTGATGATGCTGTAGTTGAAGAAACGGCCTTTTATCCTCATCTTGCACATCCTTGCGTTGATCGGCTGCCACTCGATAACACGTTGCTGCATCTTGCCCAACACTATGAAGTCAGTGTCTAGCTCATTTGTGGTGCCACAGCTTTGGTAGAAGGTAGTCGCTCGATTCCCGCTTTTCCACACCTTCTGTCCAGTCCAACAAAGTTCATGTAGCGCTACAATATCTAAGTTACGGGGATGTAGTTCGTCATAGATTATCCTATCGCAACCTGCGAAACAAGTGACTTGCAGTTCCATGTTCCAAGTTTCCAATCGTAATCCTTATTTCGTCGCGTGGGTCTTTGCCGATTGTTCCGGGTAGTATTATCTGCTATGATATTCGCAATAAGGTTTTTTACGGGTGGCTTATTGGGCCTACGCCAACACTCCTGCATCGCCGGAGCGCCATCGTGCCAGCTCTGTTTAACGTCCCAACTAACACTAGGACGATCGTGCTGATGGAGCTACCACCTTGGATTTAGCTGTGCGCGATTCAGCATTTCTTGCTCAACCGCTGGATACCAGAACAGACGCTGTTTGAGCCGCACCTTCTGGTGAACAGACGCTCAAGACGTACCTCCTCAATCTAGCTGATGTCAGAAGGACAACAGTGCCCAGGCTGCACTACCAGCTAAGTACGCAACCCTTAGCTGGCGGTCTTTGTCATCGTTTGACCCGTGGCAGCGTGAGGTAGGAACTTGTGAGGACCAGAGCTGTGTTGAACGCTCCTTCCTAGTTGTCAACTCACCGCTTTACAGCCTACACCTCTCACATTTCAACCAAAGCACCATACAAAAACCGAGTGTTCGGAATATGAGTCTGTTCGGAATTTAAGACAAAACGGTATCAATCAGCAGTGAATCACATAGATTTCTTCAAGTCAAAACAATACTCGACTAATTTTTCTGTTTACGTGAGTAACATTCACAAGGTTCGGAAGATAGAAAAGTGAAAATCAACTTGGTTCAGAGTGGAACGTGTAGAATTTCGTCTGCAAACCTCTGAGGTTGATAAATTTAGTTTGTTTACTCTTCTGACTGAGGGCTGTTTGAACAAGTTTTCGAGAAAACACACAGTGTTCATTGAGCACTTTCAAAGTTATTGACTGAGAGCTTTTTTGCCAAAATTGCCATTTTTGTATTTGTGTGGCATGTACAGTTATACTTTATTGCCAGGAAAGTTAAGTAGATTTCCATCACGAAAAGATCCTGGATCGATCATGAATTGAACCCCGACCCCTTCTGCATTGCATTGCTGTTGTCTTGGGCGTTACCTCTGGGCTAAGAAAGTCTGAAGGTTTGTAATATTTTTGCAATTTCTCATTATAATAGGCTGTATTTTATCTCGCTAATCTGTGGTGAAACGGCCTACTTTCCTGCACTGAATTAGGAAGTGTGGCAATAGTCATTACGCAGCTGAAATCAGTTGCATGTACCGTTTTGATTCATATTACGGACAGCTTCTTATTCCGGACACTCTACTTTGTATGGGAAACACTTCACATGAAATGTTTCAATTTTTGCCGTTCAAAAGTTCACACTTTCAAGGTTCATTTTAATCAAAATTTTCTATAGATATCTATAAAAATTTATTATGCTCAACTGCCTTAGACGCCTCTTTAGTGGTTTGCCAATTTCAAATAATGATTTAATTTGTCATTTTATGATTTTCATGAGCTGTCCGTAATTTGAATCAAAGTGTCCGGAATACGGGGCAAAAGTAAGGAAGCGTCCGGAAAAGTCCACACATTTCTATTTATTTAAAATTATTCATGTATCAGAAACAAAATCTTCACCCACCATTCGAAAGTTACGTGTTTTGAAGGCTCGATAGCACCGAGGAATCATATTACAGATTGATTTATTTTATATGCTTCCTCATGGGTTATACTTCATGGAGGCCTTAAGTGTCCGTAATATATTTTTTTACTGATACCTTCAAGTGGTTTTATACCAAATCGCAAAAAAATGTTGTATGCAGAACTCGGTGTATACAACATTCGTCGTAATTGTCCAACTCTATAACTACTATTTTACAATTTTGCATCGTAATGTATGCATAGTAAACAAAATAAAGGAATAAACCGTTCCCTCAATGTTACAACTAGATAACTTAAATTTTTTATTTTCATGGTCCAACATATCAAACAAATGGCTTAAGCCATTAATTTGCTCTGGAATATATCCAAACCTCATGAGCATTTGTGATTCAATGTCGGCTAGTTAAGGTTAATGATTAATTACATTATCTCCAGTAAACCGCCGTTGTGAGAAATTGAAAATTTGTCAATGTTGCCTATCCCAAAAATTTTGATTTTCGAACAATTTTCGTTGTAACATTCAGAAGATAAAAATAGACATGAGTGGTAGACAAAATGATGGGTTGCAGACCAGTATTTAAATTTAGGAAGATTAAGTGTAGTATATCACACAAATTTCAACGCTTATTAGACAAGTCTTTGGACACGGAATAGAACAAAAACTATTGATTATACTGCGTCTGTTGACATCCGTTATCCTTCCTTGCACACATTACTTTTTACCTTCCTTACTTACATTAAACTTATCACGGAAGATCACACAATCAGCACCTGTCAGATACCTGACAGCCGCTTGCAACGACATGTCATTAAATCCAATTATCAATGTGTATCTATCGTATCTATGTGCTAAGCCCATAATAAATCGGGTAATAATCGTTTCGATGATCATTCTCATTATCTACAGCTGAGCTCTACTAGCATTACATCTGATCGGTGACAAAAATGCTAAACGGGGAACACATATTCCACCCTACTGGTCCCTTTTTGCATTGGTCTGCACTTGCTCGCTCGCTATGCAGTGCTCGTTTGTGAGAAGTGCTAAGCAGACTTTTTTCCAGCATACCTACCATTTTAGTTCATATGTGGATCTTGGTAATCATTTGAGGTTCGGGTTCAGGAGCCACGTGCCGGATAGATTTTTTGCTGTCACTTATATTCATCCATAAATGGAAGATTTCATCAGCATCGGCACGCGCTCAAACGGATTGAAAAGGTGATTCATGACTGGTTTGGATAAGATTGTGATTAGATAGTGATGTCTGAGAAAACAACTATGCGTGAATGATTGTCATCAGTAGTATTAGATGAAGAAAGTTGTACTTGAAAAGATAAAGAATAAGAGCCTCAAACCAGAGTTGCTTAATATCAATCATATAAGTTGATGGCTCATGTACTAACACTATCAATATCACTTGCAAGCTATCAATATCATTTTGATTTGATAACCAACAACAGTGATGCGACATCGCACTCTAGATCATAATCACTGCAGAATGAGTGATCACGTGGTAATTTTCCAAACTATTAATGTTTTTCAGTGACTATCATATAGTTTCAATCCATCTGCAGCACTGTCAAAAATATCATTCTGATAAATTGCCATTTTATTTGCTTAATTTAAGGCTAAACTTAACCCATCAATGATATCCATAGTCTATAGCCATCAATGCTCTGGCGATGGAGCATCAGCATGATGCTGATGTGATATAGAATGATCCGAATTGTATCGCAGTCGGCCTGTACAAATCAGCAAATTTTAAGCTATGATAGTGACAGCTAGCAACTCTGCCTGAAACTAATATTTCTCGCGATATATACCTACATATATTGAAATCAATAAACATTGATAGATGAAAATTATTGAAAAAGCTCACTGTTTTGCAGCTCTCATAGCTACAGTGACCGGTGACAGTGACCGGTGGCTCCTAGAGCTCCGATTGGGCTGAAATTTTTACCCAAACTAGGAAATAACTTGTGCAGTGAAAAATTCACAGTATTTTGAGTTATCGCAAATGCCCTACTTTGTAAAAAATGCTAAATTTTTCATTTTGAACTATTTATGAAGCGAAAGGATTGAGAGCAATATACCTTCGGCAAAAATGTTTGATTTAACAAGAGAAACAAGTATGTAGAACAATTTTTTTCTGTAAAATTCATACTTTTCAAAATATTTCAAAACCAAAATTTTGACATTTCTTTCAATATGGGACATTTGTGATAACTTCAAAGTGTGTGATCCAAATGTTTGTTCACTGCAGAAATTCAAGAAAAATCAAGTTATTTCCTAGTGCCGGTAGAAATTTCAGATCAATCGGAGCTCTAGGAGTTAAGATCCAAGTTTTCAAACATGGCCATTTTGCATGAAATACGGCAAAATCATCTTTTGTTTTCGCCGGTCGCTGTATGATGGGTATATAACCTACCGAGGAACAAATAGAACATAAACACTCTAACTAAATAAACGAAAAAACGAATTTAGTACTTTTTATACCATTTGATTCCATTCTCGGGGATAACTTTGAACATTTTGTTCATTAGTCTCAGATTGAAGTTCATCGAGAATTCTCAAACATAATTTTAGGAAAATGATTTTTTAGAAATCCTGGAAGGAGTGAACATCTCATGGCAGAATCAGCAATAAATCATCAGGAACAAATTTTGAAGAAACATCTTGAGGAACTATTAATGAAGAAAAAAATGGATAGATTTCACAAAGAATGTTAAAGAAGAATTCCTTAATAGGTCATTATTATCTATATTAAATTTCTTTGAACCCATCTTTTTTTTATTATAAATCTTTCAACAATTAATGAAGTTCTGTCTGGATTCTATAGGCGAAAGAAAATTATTTTCAGAAAAATCATACAGGGACAATAGTAGTAATCCATAGTATGTAAGAAATTATTGTACTTTTTGCATGTAGTCTACCTATGCCAGACGAAATAAATTAATTGAACGCTATCCAAATTTTTAGAAAATTTCGACATAACCTTGCCTACGAGAATTCACCTCACGATAACTACCGATATTCTAATGTCTAGAAACTGCACCAAACCTTTCACCTGTTCGTGTGCAGGATATTGTTGCGGTGACCGTGTATTTGCCCAACCATAAATTGTACAACATCCCTGGGCAACCAACCCTTCGAGATAAGAAACAGTGACGGGGGTCAGCTGCTGTGTCGTGTGCCGCAAATGCCAATAAATTAATATCATGTTAAAAGCAATATTGATACAGAGCCCTAATGCTGTGCTTTGTTCTGAATAGGCTCAAATCTTTAACAGAGATGTACAGACTAATTGTAAAACGGAGCATCTTGTCAGAGGTTCAAATTAATATCTTTAAATGAATTAATTCTGCGAAGTATTTTTCAAGGAATCTAATAAGTGATAGTTATACATATATGTTACACAAGGAATGTCCCGGGCATTCATTTTTACATTCTTAT